>NC_047057.1:24407810-24687810 GCF_000738735.6 Corvus cornix cornix
AATGTCCCATGAAAATGTGACCTTTTGAGGGGGTGGGAGGGAGAGTTTTACGGCTGGGCCAGTTTATATAAAGGAAGACAACTGGCATGGTAAAAAAAGCACCATTTTGTCTCTGCTGGGTCTGCTTCTCATCTGGCCTAAATCTCAGCTTGTAGCCTCCAGAGGTGGATGTTCACCTCTGTTGTAGCCGCTGAGCCAGCGATTGTGATGGCTGAAGGGCCAAGGAGCCCCAAAATAGCAGGGGCCTGCTGGTGGACTGATTCCGAGGTTTAAGAACACCCCCTGACCTCATGGTGACAGATGAAAAGCCTCTCCCGTCAGGCTTTTTGGTGCTATGTGGACTTGGTCTGTTTCATTGACTTGTGCCCCTTCGTGCCCCCAGACCTTCTCCATTGGCTCCCATTCCCTAGTCCCGCCTTTGTACCACCCCTGTGCCCTCACATCATTGGTCTCTGATGCTCCCTCCGCTCCTGTATAAAACCCCGGGACTGCGGGGTCTATGCTTTTTCACCTTTGATCCGTTCTGCAGGAGCGGCAATAAACCATCTCCTGTGGAATGCCATGTGGAAGAGCCCTCCTGACTCTTTGCCTCTGGTAACGCGTGAGCTATCCGGCTTGAGTGTGCGTGTGTGTGAGATCCGCGCCTGACAGCCGCGTGGGTGAAAGGAGCAAGCTTGCTGCAGTGCTCTACTGCACCCACCGCAACGATCCCATTGCCAGCGACGTTTCAGGGAAATGCAGCTACCCTTCACGAACCCACAGATGCAGTGCATTACACCTCCTCTGTTTTATGCAGACCAGAGGCTTTGTCACCACCTCCCCAAAATCTCTCCTCCTCCCACTTGGTTTGTAGGAGGAGAGCATGCAAACCTGGCCTCATCAAATGAGTCTATGGGCTGTGGCCTCCCCCAGCCTTGTTTGCTTCTCCTTAGACCTGAGATAATTGGACAATAGTACAGCCTTTATCTTATCTCAATTTCCTGTCAGGAAGCTTAACTCACAGTCAGGTTTCCTGAAATCCAGAAGGCGTATCTGGAGGGGTGGGCTTCGGTGGTTTTAGATGAGCAGTTGCTTCTTTGCACAGTCTGCTACAGTGGGCAAAGTCCTTTGGTGATCTTAACAGTGTTTAAGACAATTATAATTTTTAAGTCTCTTACAATAATAATATAAGCTTCTGAAAAATTGTGTTCTCAAAAACATGTCACAATTTGGTAGCTCAATTTGAAACCTGTCAATACCATGTAGTTTAGCAACCATTCACCCTAAGCTCAGTAACCTGAAAAGGATACATGACTCTGAATAATGTATTGGGGATAAAAATTTCAGGAGTCAGCTAACTTAATCTTTTGAAAAATCTGATTTTTCTGTATCTCGGTATTAATGTCTAAAATATGAAGAATAACTCTTCCTTAAATCCATATGACATTTCAAGAAAAGTGAATTAAAACAATCAAGAATCCAGGAGCTTCATATGCAGCAAGGGACAAACTTCATTAACACCTGAAATAGGTATATTGCTCTGGAGTAATTCAGTAGAGACTCAGTTTCAACATTTTATTATTTCCTAATTTTAGTTAAGTCAAATAACATATATTTATTAATTTCTTATGAATTACCCTATCTTTCCTATTGAGGGGATGCCTTGTCTGAACCAGATAATTCAGTTAAGATTTTGATCCACTGAAATTATTAAGAGAAGTTTTTCTGTCATCAGTGTGCCTTGCATCAGATGGCCAGCTACATCAACTAACAACAAATTACAGGCTTGTTTTATCAAGCGCTGCTATGCTTTTAAAGGTCTGCTTAGCCCTGCAAATAAAGATTCTACTCCTTTTGGCAGAAGAATGCTGAATTTTCCTTTAAATTCAATTTGCAATTCAAATCATGTCTTCAAAACAGGATTATCAAACATCAGGTTCATGCAGGATTCCTAAAACATCTTAATGCAAGTTGGCAGTTGCTTATCACACATTTATTAAACAGTTTTCAGAAATCACAATGTTGTCACTGTAATTAGAAGCCTCTTTATATTGTACTGCATAAGTGGCTTATTAATCTGAAAAGAAAGTTATTAATAGAAGGGTCTTAATTGCTATAATTACAATAAAAGTAGTCTTGTTGTAAAGCCTGAGAAAGCCCTAGTTGCTTTACAGACTTTCATGTCTTTGGATGATCATTATGAAATGCCAGTGATTTTAAATTAGCTTTCAGAGATAATTATGATTTAAATTGTAAACTCCACGTTAGTATGGTATACCCTGAAAATACCTTCTGCTTTGAAATTCTAATATAACTGAGGATAATTCTACCAAGACTGCCATCACAATTTTGGTATAATTTTTAATTTTTTTTGTTGGGGCCCTCCCCCCTGCCATGTAGCCCTGGGAGATGGGCCCTGGGGGGGAGGCACGGGGTTTCCCTGCCCCTGGTCAGTCTCATTCCCCATTGGTTGGTTTGTGTTCCCCGGTGTGGCCAAGGACCCTCGGGTCCCGTGATTGCCTCAGTTCCTCGGCAGAGCCCCGGCCATGCGGCTGGAGAAATAAACATCTCTGAAACATCTATCAAGAATCTGTCCATATATATATTTCTTTCCACGGGCCTCGTTGTCTGATACACGTGTTGCAGTATCTGCACTGTAACATTTTTTTAACTTTTTTTTTTGGGAGTATTAATGAATGATTTTCTTTTCTTGTTTGAAGGGCAGGTAAACCTGGTGAGAAGCAGATCATCCAACTACCAACTACAATGCGATCTTAGAATTACACAGATTGTAATCTTGGTTTACTTCAGAGGTCAGCAAAGGGAAAGTGATACTGTTCACAAAATACTTGCTTTTTGTAATTATTTTTAAGGTTCTCACCTATAAAGAAGGTAAGAATTGAATTTGGAAAGCCAGATCAGATTTCCAGAGCTGCTGCTGCATGGATTGGAGTGGGAGCCTCGCCATTTGCAGTTATGTTCACTTTCATTCACAGAGTTACCCATGATTTGTCTCTGCATACAATTGATGGAGGGAAAAAGAATATTTCACAGAATCATTCAGATTAGAAGGGTGCTCATGCTCATCCACTCCAGCCTCCTGGCCAGAGCAGCATCAACAATCAGACATAACTGCTCAGTGTTTTGTCCTCTTGCGTCTTGAAAACCTCCAAGGATGGAATTCATGTAACTCCTCTGGGCAAACTGCTCCAGTGCTTATTTACAATGTTTTCCTTGTATAGTCAGGATATCCCATCTTTTCAGTTTATGGGCACTGTTTCTCATTTTCCCACTGCACCTTAGGGAAGAGTCTGACTCTGTCTTCTTGATGGTCCCTAAGTTCCCCTGAAGCTGCCTCTTCTGAACAAGATAAATAAGCTCAGCTCTCACAGCCTCTTTTCACAAGGCAAATGCTCCAGTCATTGATGATCTTGGTGGCTCTTTGCTGAAGTCTCACCAGCTGGTCAATGTCTTTAATGTACTGAGGGGCCCCAAACTGAATGTGGGGCCCCATGTGTTGGGGAGCCCCTCTCAGAGTGGTTTAACAAGGGCCAAGTTGAGGTGATTGATCACTTCCCTTGACTTAGTAGCTGCAGTCTTTTTTTTCCTTTACAACGCAGTATGCAGTTAGCCTGAAGAATCACACAGGTTTTTTAACCCACTGTTGTGGTTTAACCCTAGGTAGCAACTGAGACCCATGCAGTCGCTCACTCCCCTTCAGTTCTGGGGAGAGAATCAAAAGGGTAAAATTGAAGAAAACTCATTGGTGAAATAAAAGCAATACAATAAAATAAGGGGGAAAAAGTAAGGAAAAAACCCCAACAAAGAGAAAGGAAAAAAAAATCCAAGAATGTTTTCTTGACAATGTGAAAGAAAACAATTGCTCACCACCAACTGACCAATGCCCAGCCAAGCCCCACCAACCTCCCTCAGTTTTGGTGCTGAGCACAACATCCTGTGATCTGGAACATCTTCATGGTCAGTAGATGAAATCTGTCCTGGCTGTCTTCCCTCCAGGGTGTCTTGTGCACCCCCAGCCTCCTCACTGGAAGAGGGAATGTCAGGAGCAGAAAAGCCTTTGACTCACTGTGTAAGCCCTGCTCAGCAGTAACTAAAGCATCCCTGCACTACCAACACTGTTTTCAGCACAAATCCAAAACACAGCTACTGGGGAGAAAATTGACTCTATCCCACTGAAAATGAGTAGAAACATCCAGCAGTTAGTCTATGTAGACTATAACGTCCCAACATCGGTACAAGAAAGCGGTGGAACATCTCAAGGCCTTTCTAAAGAAAAGACGGAGGACATCCACTATCCTCCCCACATCCACAAATATTCTTTCATCATAAAGGGCATTTGGCACTGGATATGCTAACCATGGTATACTTTGGTGTACATGGTCTAACCGTGCTGCCTATGCCCAGTCACCTTCTTTGCCTTCTTGTGCCTAGAAATAGCTTTCAAAAGGACACATTCTTTGATATCGCCAGGGACTAAATTGTGATCTGATCAGATCAACAAGATCTTAAGACGAATGCTACATTAGCCTTCCCCCAGTCATCAGAACATCTCCTGATTTCTACAGTCTTTCAAAAATAGTGTAAAGCAGCTTTACAGTGGTGATGGCAAGCAGTCAGATGCATATCACCTGATCCTGTGGATCTGTATGTTTAAATATTTCTTAAAGATACTCAACTCTATTGCTTTCCACTGTGGATGGTTCTTTTCTTAAATCCTCTCTCTAAGGACAGAGGCCAGTGTGAAGTCTTCATGTCCAGGCAATGTTTCTATATTTTTCTTAGTAGCTTGCCCTTGCTTCTTTTTTACACTGGAGCTTAGCTGTGTTCCCTTTTTAGGAAAAACATCTGAAACATCTGATCATTTTTCTGAGTATTGGGATAATTCTGTTTTGGCACTTGAAGGTTTCCTTAAGGACCTGCCAGGTCTCTTGAGCTTTTTGCTTTCAGAGATCCCTCCCACAGGATCCCATGTATCAGTTCCTTGAGGAAGGCAAATCTTGCTCTTCTGATTATGAGGTCTGTATATTCACCTTTCTCCTTCCCCTTTGGGATTTTGAACTCCACTGTTTCCTTGTCCCTACAGCCAAGGCTGCCACTGATTGTCACATTGCCAAGCAGTTCTTGTTCAAGATCATGGTTGATCCCCTTAAAATATGTGGTAATAAGTTTTCCCTGACAGCCTCCAGATGCCTCCTAGATTTTCATCTTGGTGTGTCATCCCTTCAGAAGATGTAAGAGAAGATAAATCTCCCATAAGAGCCAGAGTCTGGTATGAGTTGCTTAAAAAAAATCTTCACAGAAGCTTCATTTACTTCCTGAGTACAGTGCTGCCCTCAGTGGTCTCTTCTCTGACCCTGATTCATGAGTTTTCACCCAGTCTGTCTCTTATTCCAAAGCAACACTCAAACTGCTCCTTCATGTATTCAGCAATACCCTCTCCTCTTCTCCTCTGCCTCTCTTTTCTGCAGAGCTTGTGTCCATCCATCAGTGATGTCCTTTTGAATCCACGAGAACTGAAAAACTCAGAACATGTTTTGCTGACTCTGTACTTGGCCACTAGCTTGCACTAGCATTGACAATAGGTTGTGTAGCTCAGACTGCATCAAGAAGCAGTGGAGGCTGCTGTATGCAAATAAATGTCCCAGGACTGCTCATACAGCTGGTAAGAAAAAGGTCTCTTGGAGGGACCATTCTCATACAATCCACTGATGCATCAATATGACTGCTTCTGAGTAAGTAGCTGGGGTTGGCTTTTAAACTGTTGCTCTGACTAGTAACTGTGTATGTGTAAGTGAACTGTGTGAGGGAAATGTACTGTGTGAATAGTTAACTTCTGTTGATAACAATAGCTTAATCAGTAAATTCTCTAATAAATATTGACTGTGACCTACATCTACCTCTGACTTGTTCCCCTGTCATGGAAAAAGGAATTTATAACGTAGTCATAAAAACCAAAGTACTAGTCATGACACCAGCCATGCAACCAGCTGGTAAGAGTGTGTTTAATTCTACTGGGCCTTTCCCTTTCACCTCTAGGACTGTGGAAAATTCTGCTTGGATTCCCATTTCTATTGATGCCATGAAGATTTTTTTGCCTTTTCTTTTATACCCCTCTTATACCTTTTTACAACTTCTGTATTCTTAGTGCTTTTTGCCTACATTCTTGGACTTGTTTGTTCAGCTAGAAGACCAAACATTTGAGAAGCTTCGTAGGTAGGGGGTAGTGTGCCCCAGACCCCAAGGTCCTCTCCAGAACACATTTTGTAAACTAAGATAGAACCATCCAGGGGAAGGTTCCTTGCAGAGGGGGGCTCACTCGAGCCTCTAAATGGGGAATTTTTGATAGATATGCTAATTAGTTAAACCTATAATGTTATACCAGGTCTTTTAGAGGTGTGCATTGCGGTGTGCATTGAGGTGCATTCCACCTGGATGTAGTGCACCTAAGGATCCTTAAATACCAAAGTAAAATCCCTTTTTCCCTTCTAACTGTGTTTGATTCTTGATTTTAAGACCAGGAAAAGGCATCACCATCACCTCTGCCACTTCAGCAAAGTGTACCCTCTAGAGCTGCTGCAGGTCTCCCTCGGTGCCTGTGTAGATAAGCAATGAGAAACATTAGTCTGAGAGCACAATGAGCCCCAGCAGTTTTTCCACAGTGTCCTTAATCAATGCAGCAAGTAGGAAACTCTGTGACAGCAGCTCCATCCCCTACACAAGGGGGTCTCCAACCACTACCAGATACTATTTCATCTTGGTGCTAATGCGTATTTCGGGCTCCAGATTCTCCCCAGTGGAGCTTGTGCCCATTTTTTCACCCTCAGGGCCCTCTAAGCTCAGGTCGGAAGGCAGAGGAGGACCCATTCTGTTGGTGTCAGAAGGCATAAGCTCCCAGTTTTCCCCTCTGAGGGGGATCTCCATGCACCACGGGTTCAAGCATAGTCTCATGCCATGCTTACTCATTGTATGGCTCAGGCTCTTGCCTCTGTAAGGTGTCAGGAAGACCCAGTGCTCTTTTCATCTTCCTCCATGATAGTGTGCAGTCAACTCACCTCACAACCCCTTCACCTGGCAGCCTTAACAAAGCACACCTCCCACAGATGAGGCCACCATTAACCCCAGCCCAGACTCCTTTCATCCTGTCACCTGGCCACAACATGTTCATTTTCCCTCCAGACTGTCATCAGGGTTGAGGTCTTTTATGTGCTTTCTCCAGCTGGTGGCAGAGACAGCACCTCACAGTGCATCACCAGTTCCAGTGGCACAGTTTTGTGCCACTGGAAGCATGTGTTTTTAAAGCCTGTATAAACGAGCTGCTCTACTAACTACTAAACTCTTTGCTGAATTTCTATTCAGCAGCAAAATGTGTATTCCCACCATGGATGAACAGCAAATTTCTCTGGGATCAGCAGAAAGCTAATGACTCAAGAGTCAGGGAATGTCTAATCCTGAACCAGTCTAGAAAAACCTCAGTCAGAAAGACACTGTTATCTCTGGGTATTTCTAGAAATGACAAGAAGCACAATCTGAAGAAAAATAATAAACAGAACCAACACCAAACCAGAGTAAGTAAATAAAAGAGCAAATCCTGGGTACTGGTGAGAAGAGCGCTACAACGTGAATAGTATAACAGCAGTGCTGGTGGTAACAATACCTACCTTTACCACAGGTCTTTTCTCAGTAGAAATCTGTGCAATCATCATTATTGTTCAGGTGTAAATGCAGGTTGTAGGGTAGTCTACAACTTCCTGTATTCCCTATGTACAGTTGTCTGTCACTATTAAGCAAGAGCTTTTTATCATTCAATTTTACATGTGTAGGAATTAAATGTTTGAGTCGCAGCTAGTCCCTCTGAGCTCTCTTTATAATCTATGGAAAGAAATAAGTACTGCTATTATGTGCTTCATCTGGCTTACTCACACACCAGTCTTAAGGTGATGTGATTCATCCTTTAGAGACAGCAATTTCTTTTTATCTTTCATATACAGCTAATCACACTGCTTCTTGTCAGATCACCTTTTGCTCGGTGAGTATTTGCAGGCTTGACACCAGAATAGTTTAAGTCATTTCCGCAGAATCACAGAACAGCTGAACTTGGAAGGGTCTCTGGACATTAGTTAGAGACAAACAAAGGTGACAGGAGGACTGTATGAATACACATCTCCACTGAAGCAAACATTAAATGAGGCTCCAAGAAATGCTGCTTGGTTTGTCTATCTCAGCTATTATTAGGCATACAACTTTCTCTTTGAGTTTTTCATCAAAAACAAAAGTGTTTGTAGAGACTCAGAAGAAAGTAACTTTGAAACTTCCTTTGGATTGTAGAAACCCAACCAAATAGTTCAACCAAATCACTCATAGGATCGAAAGACAATCTGGATGCCGAGTCAGTAGTACTTTGATTTACCTTGCTATGGCTTAATGCAAAGGAGTTTTGCCAGCAGGTTTCATCTTACGTGGATTGCTTTGGTTTCTTTGTTTCCTTTTTCTCCAATCCGTTCTGTTTAAGCCCTTCCCCAGCAATTTTTAAAAATGCTCGAATCCTTTACTGAATATTGCAATCCTTTGCCCTTTTATAATACTAAGAAGTTGGCCTAGACAAAGTAATGGAGTAAAATTAGGATTTAATTGCTTTTATGTGAAGCAGAAAACCAAATAAATATCGTCATAGGCATCAGTTAGTCACTTGCAATTAGTTGTTGGACTCCAAACCTGCCCAGCTCATCAGTCTAAATTTTGTAAGGTACTCATGGTACCCCTCACCCCAAGCCACTTTCTTTTGAAAGCCTCAGACTTGTTTCCAGTGAAACACTGCCCCTTTGCACTTTTCACATTACTTAGTTCTGATCAAACTTGGTGTCAGCAGATGTTACCTTCTGGCTCCTAGTTTCAGGGGTTCACCACCTCTCTTCTGCAGTGAACTTTATGGCCTTCCTAAGACAGCTGGAAATGTGGGCAAGGGTATTACTCTGCTAGTTTACCTGTTACAATTAGTTCACTCTGCCAGGGTTAGCATCAAGGAACGAGAGAAAGCAAGAAACCAGGGGAACCAGAGGGAACTGTGACACCTTTGCCAGAGAGAGTCTGCAGCTGTCCAAACAGCTGCCTCAGGTTGTAATTTGAGATACCTCTAAATCACCACTGACTTCCACAAAGCAGCTCCCTGCCTTCTTAACTGTGCCCATGTGCCCATTTCTGTCCCACATCGGCATGGGTGGATCACAACAAGCTTGTCTATTATATGGCTCTGAAAAAAAGGTAATTGGCACAGCTCAACAGGTATCTGGAAAGCAAAATTGAATGAAAGAGTGAGGCTGCTAACTTCTTATAAGGGTAAGAAATTCAGCCCTGGCAGTGCTGTTCTCTGTTCTAGAAGTGTACTATCCATTTCATTTGAAATTGCATACAAATAAAAGCTCCAATATGTGCCTTGCTTAAAAAGCTCAGTTTTCCTAAGGCTTTAGATTATGCAAATAAACTTGAGATTGTTACACCTCACATGGGGAAAAGAGAGAGGTATGACAGAGCCACTGATACAAGAAGTAGCACTATGGATGTACCTTTTTCTCCATTCCCAAAAAGTCAATCCAAAGATCTGTTTTTAGCTCTGAAGGAACTGAGTAACTGTATGAAATCATACAATTTATTTCTGTCATTGATTCATGTAAGTGCTGAATAAAGATGTGTCTTTCCTATGCCATGATTTCATTACATGTATAAATATTTTTCTATTTAGTTTATGAAACAATTCAGAACCAGACCACTGTGGTTTTTTAGGTTTTATTAAACTATTCTCAAAATACGTATGTGTTAAAGCATGAATATCTTCCAGTTGCCTGAAGAGTTATTCTTGGTTATATAGAGAAGACATTTTATTGCTTATTTTGCTTTGCCATAAGAGACAAGGTTAGTTTAGCTTTTGAACAAAGTCCAAAGGAAAGAAATATAGTGCTAACTAAAGGTCAGAGTTCTTCCATGTGGAAGCTCCATTAATAAATCTTCTTGACTAAACCAGCTCAGTTTTCTGACAAGTGTCTGATGTTGTATTTAGTGAGCTGATGTGGGACTTGTTTAATTTCTTTTACTATTTCAATTTTAAGTAATTTATAGTCATTATTATTGGTGCATTAATTATGACAAAGTAAGGTAGAATCTTATTGAATCAGGAAATCGTAAAACCAGATGACTCACAGTAATACATGAAATGCATATAAAAAAGGATGTTATTTTTGAAGGTCAAAGGAATATGCTGACACTGGGTGTTTCTGTATCAACGTAGTGTGCACTGATCTGTTTTGTCTCAGCTGACAAAATGCAATATTCAGTGATTGTTTATGGAAGCAGAAACAGGGAAATCAGTGCCTACTGAACTGTACAAGAAATAAGGGGAGGCCTGGGAATGGGAAACACCTGTGAGAAAGTCAGGAAACAGCAAATTCAATCCTCCTCACTCATTTACAGGCAAGGGAAAGGTGGCAGTTGTTAAAGTTGGGTCTCTAAATCCTGCAGACTATGAGACAATATGATCTAGTTCAGATTTACTTCCACAGGCTTTGTCTTACTGTTAATGGATGTCTACAACTTGTTCTTTCATTAGTTTGTTGATGAAGCCAAGGGAGGCTCTGACAAGTCAGAAATGCAAGTCTTCTGTCTTGCTTTGTTTTACAGGCGGAACAGCTTTTAACACAGCTTAATTTGCAAAACTCCAGGTTCAGATTGCTGGGTAGCAGGCATAAAAAACATCTTTATTTGGAAACTGAAGAAATAAGCTCTGACTGTTAAACATAGACCCCAGTAATGTGGTTAGGTTAGTGTATACTATGACCAAAATTAAATGCCTGCTATGTACACTTAACTTTTCTCTGTGTGTGTGTGTGTGTGTGTGTGTGTGTGTTAGTGTGGTCTATGATCAGTGGGTGCTATGGGCTACTATTTGTACAGGATCAGAAAGGATGATGAAATTATGGAACTTTTTTGTGCAATATAGCTTCAGTGAATCAAACACTTGCAGAAGTACCAGACTAATTATATGTGTACTGAGTTTAGAAATGTAGATGCAGAGGGTGAAATACCTTATTGGGGGAACTTTATTTCTCCCTACAACTACCTGAAAGGACATTGTAGACAGGTTGGGGTTGGTCTCTGCTCCCAAATAAGAAGGGCCAGCAGAAGAGGAAATGGCCTCAAGTTGCACCAGGGAAGGTTTAGATTGGATATCAGGAAAAATTTCTATACTGAAAGGGTGGTCAAGCATTGGAACAGGGTTCCCAGTGAAGCAGTGGAATCACTGTCTGGAAATATTCAAAACACAAGTGGATGTGCTGCCTAAGACATGTTTTAGTGGTGGACTTGAGTGCTGGATTAAGTGTTGGACTCAGTGATCTCAAAGGTCTTTTCCAACCTAAATGTTTCTGTGATTCTGTGAGTACCTGGAATGTGTGTGAGGCCAGAAGTCTAGCCGTTACTCTGTGATTTGCAATCCTTTACAAATGTACAGTACCTCTCACTCTTCCTGGACATGTTTTCAGTGCAAAAAGATTAAATATAGCTGGGAAACCCCACACATATGGCATCTTGTTTCCAGTATCAACCAGATTTGAAAAACAGGACGGGTAGATGATACTTGTACAGACTTGTCAACACCACAGATACTGTGTTTCAACCACAGAGTTGTAGAAGCAATGACAATGACAATATTTTATACACAACTCAGCTTGTTCATTTCTGACAGTGAACCTCTAGCACACAGATGGACTGATTTCTTAGCTGAAAACTTATCTGTGAAAAGTAACACATTTTCCAAGCTGCTTGAAAATATATGCTTTCTGAAGGTAAAAGCTGAGTATTAAAAAGGCATGGGGCTCAGTAATGTGAAAACTTAAAGAAGGGGATTTTGTTGCAGTGAGCTGTTGCATAAGCCATGTTGTTAGTTCTGCTCATTCAACAGCCAGAGCACTGAGGTCAGCTGATGTATCATGAAAGGAAGTTACCAGTCAGTTCACAGTGGGGCACCGTTCTGTCCCTTCATTGTGGGAGGTTTTATTCTTTTTTTTCTCCCGAGGTTCTAAATGGCATTTAGTTTTACTTTATTAAATATGAAAGCAGCTGATTTACACAGTGAGAAATAATGCTTTTGAAATCAGAGGAATACGTATGCTATTGGTGTACTAATTTTTGTTATGATAATTGGACGATGAAGAAGTGGTGTTAAAACACTTCAGTAGCATCAACTTTGCGCAAAAGAGCGGGTAGTTACCTCTCTCAATTAAAAAGGAGTTTGCTGCCACCTTATGGGTTTATGAAGTATTTATTGTCCTAAAAGTAGTGTAGCACTATTTATGAATATTCTTATTTTCCTTAATCTGTAGATGATCTTGAGAGAGCCTGTCCTGTCTGGAGTATATATATATAAATTTAATTTTAAAGTCTAAATTATTTTTATTTAAAAACTGCCTCGTTTGGTGTTTAAAGCTTAATCTCCTCTGTAGGTATTAACACCCCAAATACATATTTTTAAGTTTTATTAATTTCAAATTATGTCTATTTTTTGTATGTTATGGAAACTATTAATTATTTTGTGGAAATTATTTTGAGATATTAAATTATTGTTTTTAAAACCTTGTTAGCAATGTGCATGACAGACTTTTAATTACCTGCTCACTATACTGCTTTACATGGGCAGGCTTATCAGTTGATGGCTTCTATATTTTCTGAAGATATGTTAGTCTTGCCATGTACTCTGGGGTGCCATACATAGGGAATGCTCTTCTCTCTCACCAGGGATCAAGACCATGTACAACTTTTTTTCCCATTATAAACAAATACTCATATTAATTAATAAGGTTTTTCCATATCTTTCAACATGTAAGTAACTGGTCCAGTTGAAATCATGAGTCAAACAATCTCAGACTTAAATCTACAGACTTTTTAAGTACAAGGGAAGAAAGATCAACTACAAGCAGAACTGAATTCTTGTATTTCTGTAAGCATGCTTCCCATTAAAGACAACAAACCCAAAACACGGTGTTGTTTGTGACAGCTGTTGGGGGGTGTTGATCTGAATAAGGAAAAGATTTTCTGTTATACAGAAGTTTCTGATCTTTAAATGTTCTGTGTTTTCTTCGAATAAATGAGAAGGTACAAATTTCTTGGAGAAAGAGATTCCGGAATAGTGAATATGCCCCTATTTAGTGCATTGAACTCATAAGGAAAGAACTCCTTCTTCAACAGGTTTTCTCATTTGTTTATGGAAGCTGAAACAGCTTCTGAAAAATAGACCAAGTCAGTGTTGCACAAGCACTTCTTGGTTGTGCCTCTCACCTGGGATACAAGAAAGTTGGAAAGGAAGGCTTCTCTGGTATTGCAATTTACACTTTTTCTCTGCACAGAAATTCCATGGAAGCTGAAATTAAGAACTTACTGTATTTAAATATGGTTTTTTTCCCAGGTGAAAAAAAAGAAAAAAAAAAGGAATTCTTTAGTGAGCCAGTATTTTCTGTTGGGCTTTTTTCCTTAAAAATTTCTCGCTCAGATTTAATTGCAAACAATTTAGTGATATTGCTGGGCTTTTCTGCAAATCTGAAAGAAAATGGAGTAGATGGGGTTACAAAATGTTGAATTGCAGGTAACTTTCACTTCAAAAGATTTCCCTATCGCTTGCACTTAAACCTTATCACTGTACTTTTTCTGTCTTGAAATGGACCAGTAGAACACATTTCAGAAACATTATGTAGGTGACAATTTTGATAAAAGAATTCTAAAAGGGATATAAAAAAGAAAATGCAAATACCTGATTTTCCTACGTTCCCAATTTTAGCATGTCCGTGTTCCCTCTAGTGGCAGACGGCGGGGGAGGGCCGGCTGCTGGCCGTGCTTACACCAGTGCACACTGCGACAGGGTTGTTCCCAAATAACCCTGGGTACCTCACACCTCACTCCCTGTGTGAGCTCCCCGCTGAAGCCAGAACCCTAAGCCTCTTCACCCAGTATTTTCATTGTCTTTTTCCTTGCAGCAGATTGTGCCTGGTGAGGACAGTGGTTTTAGGGTGCAGTGGAATTTGCTGTCTCTAGGGCAGAGCTGCCAAAATCTCACCACATAGGGCCCATATTAAATCCACCCAGAGAGGGGAAAGGATCGTGGACTTCACACTAATTATAGAAATATGTTATTCTATCTCATGCTCTTCCATATCTTTATCTGGAAGGAAGGTGTGGTGGAGTGGGTGGTTCATTTGCAGCTGTACTTCAACTGCATGAATTGTAGGAATAATTTTTTTTTCTTTCAGGGAGTTTAGATGTATGTATGTATGTCACATGATAAGCCTCATGAATAACATTGCAAGCCAAAATAGGATAACATGGGTGTCACTGTATAAACTTCACTCCAACAATCTCTAAAGAAATAATTGTTGTTCCTGTTCTAGCATGACACACAATTATTTATCATCAAGAAAGAATTTATTTGTGATTAGTTTGTCATTTCCTTATCAATACATGACCAAAGATAGAATTGCCTGAGTGCAAAATGAATAGTTCTTCCCTTATATATCGTTCCTTCTCCTCCCAGACTTGGACAATTTGGCAATCAGGGAGAGTGCATAGAAATCTTTTTTAAGAAGAGGTGTATATATAGGGCATGTATTAGTCAAGGCAACCTATACAGAACATCAGGCTTAGAATTTCATGCCTGAAATTAGGTTTTCATCTTTGAAGGAAAAAGTGGGACAACTAGTTTACCTAGTGCAGACGTATAAACAGCATGGACTGGTAGGTACTACTGGAAATATCCAGCTGTTGAAGGCTATATTCCTGCCTCTCTTTATTCCCTAGATAGAGAATCTCTAGGAAGTGCTGGGGACGTGTTCTCCATCCTGCTTTCCCCTCTGCCTATCTCTGTCCTGAGAATAGAGCCTGTGGCTGTACCCAGCCTGCAAGGTCTGTATTGAGTTTCTGTGCTCTTTCAGATAATTTTGGAGGGACAGAGGTCATGGATACTGTGATAATCTTTTTTTTTTTTTCTTCTATTTATTTCCATTATCCGATTTGTTGTCATTGTCATACATTTGGTTTAGTTTTTTTAAAAAAAAGCAAATCTGTCTCGATACATTGATAATGAAAGTAGTGTCAAAAATGTTGCATCACCTACACTGAGGACTGTTAGTTAAGGCTACATGTCTAGAATTTTCTTTCTTCTTAAGTTTTAGAAATGCTATTTCCTAGCATAAGGTCTCTTCCAGAGAGACAGGCACACACAGTCCCACTGAGTAGTAGATAGGAAGCTCAGACACATCAGCCTACTGAACATTCCACTTCTCTGTAAAGGTCTGCAGCATATTTTCTTAACCCTGACTGCTTTATTGTACAAAGACAGATCCAGAAGAAAGCATTTTACAAATATCTAGTGATTTTGTTTTAATTTTGGTAGAAACCTGTAAACTTGGAAGTAGTTTTTTACATAATCAGATGACACAATGACTCAGCAGTTAAACCCCAGCATCTGCTGCAGCAGCACCTCCTGGGAGTTTCTAACAAGAACTAGTTTGTTATCAGTTTATAAATCAGTCATGTTGACTAAAGAGGAAGTAACCAGTAAGTAGAGTGGGGAAGAATAGAAAAAATTCCTATAATAAAACACGTAGTAACTAAAATGTCCATAATATTTCCTTTTTCCTTCTTCAGTATGACCGTTGAGACAATCAGAATTTCTAGAGAAGGAGACAAAGTAGTCAGAAGCTTTGTCTCTTAGAGAGTGCTCTAGAATGTCCTGTCACAGCAGCCTCTATGTAATATTACAAGCTAGAAGTTCTGGTTCATCTCTGAAGGCTTGCAATGCATTATGTTGCTGTATGGATTGGACAAAAAGAACAGGTATATTATGAGGAAGAAAATTATTCAGCACTATTAATAGTGTCCTCAGTTTCTGCCATTTGCTGATAATCCTTTTCAGCTTTCTTAGCTGTTACAGTGTGAGGATTTACTTTGCAGTGAGGTTAAACTATAGAAAAGGGAGATTTGAGGTTGGGGGAATGCTTCCTCTTACAGTTCCTTCACAAGAGAGTGCAAGACAAGTGGCATCTTGAGGCACAGTGTTTGTATGTGTGGGTGGGGAGTTGGGTATCTAGTCAGGGAATTTTCAGGTGAAGCAATATAATGAAACCGTGGGAGTACAGAGAAAGGTAGCATGAATGGAAATCAACTAAAATGACATTGTGGGGGTTTGTAACTCCCATTCGATCAGATTTTGTTATGTCTTATGCTAAGATGGGAATGTGGCCTCTCCAGTGCGCTCTCAGCAGGGGTTGGAGGAACCCAGGTGGTTCCTGTACACTTGTGGGATCCCAGTCTGGCACCTTTTGTGGCCTGTGGAAAGGCTGGGGCTTTGGCCTGACTAACAGCACTAGGAAAACTTTGTCAATTGTCAATGTATGTATTGTTCACTTGCATTTCAGTGTCAAAACCCAGAAACAGCAAGCAAACTGGTTATAGCAAAGGATTTAGAAACCAAATGTGAGGAGCTGCTGATCTTTGTGGTTATGATCTCTTGACCTTTGTATTTGGCTGTTGTTGGTAGGTGTCAAAACCTACAAAATGGTTGGAATGTCAAAACCTTTTGATCCTTATTTAGGGGAAGAATAGAAGCACTTGAGCAGGTAATTTCCAGGACAGATACATTACTTCTTGTAAGCGTGCTCTAAAAATTCAGACGTTATGAAACCGAAGGTTCTGAAGGGCACTGAAGTACTGTCAGGTGGTAGGCTTCTACAACTACATATCCTGAAATTTTCTAACTTGGCAACATATTTCACAGATATTAATTAGCCCTGATCATACTACATCTGATGTTTCTAAGAAACCCACATACTTCAGAATATCCAGAGTTGACTACATATTGAATGTGTTGAAGCATATATTAAATTCTAAACAAAGGAAAAGATTTTGTGAAAATTTTGTCTGGAAAATAGTTTCCTATGGAAAAGACAACCCAAGAAAAAGCATATGCATGACAACTTTGGAAAAGACTGCCACAAGCTCAGAAGAATGGTTTGTAAACCTCCATGAAGTGATTAGTCCTTTTCTAGTCAGAGATGCCTTTTTTGTGTACATTACATGTAAGATTAATGAATAAGTGAGATTTGACATAAAGAGTTTGTTTCCTGAAAGCTCCTGAGTTGGTTAGAAAAACATCCCAAACTCATATGGACAAAAAATACATTTCATCACCAAATGCAATTGAAGAAAAATTGGATTCAGAGCCATTTGCAGAGCAGGAAATATATTTTGAACCCTGAGTTTTAATAATGAAATGGCAAATGTTATATTCTGAATCTAACCATCACAATGCCTGTTAAGTATACCCACATTTTTTCTAAAAAATTGGTAAAATACTATTGTCTGCGAAATGGCACAAATGTGTATTCATTTGCTGCAACACTTAAAGTGATTAAACAGAGAAATAATACGATAATTTAAAATGATATTAAAATATTTACATATTTTAATTTTTTCTAAACACAGCAGACCTTGTAAGGAAGTAGTCATCAGTTGTATGCCTTTTAGTTTAGATTTGGTATTGAATAGTGTTGCTATTTGTTAGACTAACACATGTATTTGGTTTTTTATCATATGCAGTGTTAGACACTAAAAGATACTGTGCTAATTTTCATGGCCTCTTTAGTAGAATTGTGTTAGAGGAATAACATTTTATAAATATTTCTTATTTCTCATCTTAAAGTAATATCCTGACATTCCTTTGAGAGGCTGACAGTAGTCAAAATAGTTACACTTATGTATTAGTCATCACTTAACATCTCTGTTTAATAAATGGGGAACAAGTTTTCTGTAAAAAAGAGGAAGCAACGTTGGTTTATATAGCATGACCTTGTCTAAGAGGAGACAAAGAGACTCATTTAGAACTGAAAGAGAACATGTTCTGTGTCTGAAAAGCCAATACAGAAAATGCATACAGCAAATAATGTGCCTGCAGCATTACTGAAGGTAATATTTTTCAGCATATTTCTTGAAGAAATAGAAACAAGAAAACAGATATTAATGATTGAAATATATTACTTATTGTTTAAAATCAAGAGATATATTCACTGCAGCAAGCTCTGGCAACTAAAATGTTTTTCATTTTTACAAATGTGTTTGTATTACAGTGATGTCCAGAGATGTTCTGAGTAGACTAGAGGTAATTGTGTTGGACAAACAGGAAAAGACATTTCATTGCCATAAAATGCTTTGTATCATAGTTTAAGGAGCTAATGAAGAGAAAAAAACTAATGTGTTAAAGGAGAGAGTAACATTTACACCAATGTGGTTTTGTGTTTTATGAAGTTCAGTGTTATGTGTAAAATTTTGCATGTGATACACTGAGAACATTGATGTTACTACATGGGTATTGTAGTGTTTCAAAAGGTTGATGTTTAGACACAGGTCTGGTGTTCTTGGCTGAATCACAATCTTAGATGTATGCTGCTAGAAGTCACAGTTGCAGCAGTGTGTGCAGGTGCGCTCCTCAATACTTGGTGCTGACTGATGCTCAGGCCTGAGTCAGCTTCTTGTCCTCACTCCAGCTGTGCATCTCCATCTGTGTTGAGGGTGGAAAAAGGGAAGAGCAACAGGGGAGAGAGCAGTGGCTGTTCCTTCCCTGCTGTCCAGTGCATTCCACAGCTGGGTCAAGGCTGATGGCTCGGTCCTGTTCAAGATTTTTACAAGGACATGCAGTGATAAGGGAAGGGGGAGTGGCTTTAAATTTACACAGAGTTGATTTAGATTAGAAATTAGGAAAATCTAGTTTACTGTGAGGGTGGTGAGATGGTGGCACAAATTGCCCTGAGAATCTGTTGATGTCCCATCCCTGGAATGTTCAAGTCAGGCTGGATGGAGCTTTGAGCACCCTGGTGCAAGGTGTCCCTGCCCAGGGCAAGGAGGCTGGAACTAGATGATCTTTAAGATGCCTTCCAGTCCACACCATTCTATGATTCTGTAAGCTCTGGGCTCTCTTTGGGACTACACTCTCCAACTGAGTTTTTCTGGAGGCAAGATTCCCAGCCACATAAAACTTTTTGTGTGAGGGTGAAAGGATAGTTAACCAGCCTTGATCCCTCTTCTCTTAGCTTTTTGTTGTGCTTTTGATGAAAGAACAGCAAACCTGCCGTGGGATTTTGAAAGATGTAGAATCTGATGTAATGATTTTACACTCAATTAGTCTCTGGCTTCCTCTCACCTCTTGGCTGCAAGAAGTAGGTATAAATGGCGTGGGACATAAAGTTGCATCATTGTTGCTGATGTTGGTCAGAAGTTTTAGAATGGCATAATGACAGACACAGAATATTATTTACTAATTGTAATAGCTGGCCTGGATACAAGGTAGTAGGAAAGTAATGTCTTCTCTAACTGACTATCAGAAGTTTCTCAAGCTGAGAGAATTGAAGCTAGATAGAAGACAGAAAAAAATCAAATGAAAGTATGTCCTATAAAACCTCTGATGCTGAGGAGGTAATGAGGTACTGATTCTTCTTTGGTCAATTTAAACTTAACATCCATTATTTAAAAAAAAACAACCCAACCACCCCCAAACCTAAACCCAAACTTGATGTTTTATTGGCATTCAGGTTCTGCAAATTTGACAGAGGCAGGAAGCCTATTAATGTGCTACTGCCCCTAGAGTGTCCTTAGAACTGGATGTCTCATAAAAATAGGCATGTTCAGCAATTTATCACAAAATGGTAGAATCACTTTAAAAAATCAGAGATGTTTTTTCTTTCCTAATAGTAGTCACTTCCCTCATATTTTCCAAAGTGCTTAGGACATATTTTTCAATTAATAGCCATAATTAATAGAAAAGATTCTTAGCTTCTCAATGCATCCAAAAAGCATTATCTTTCCATGACATACCTAAGACTTAAAGTAACAATTTTATTATTTTAATCTGCTAAAAATTTATCAGTGATTGTTTCAGTTCATTTGTTCTTGAAAGGAGATTTCTTCCAAAGTAAACCCACAAAAATGGAAGGATGTATTTATATCTACTTATGTTTTAAAAGAATAATAAAGGAATATTAAAAATAATGCAATTTAATGTTTATTCATATTGCATGAGTGCTATTACTGACATAAGTGGAGCTACTCAAGAAGTGTAGCACTGTTAAACATGAACAAAGACATCAAAATCATGACCTGAATGTGTGGAAAGTATGCAGTGTTCTGTAATTGCTCAGTTTCTGGTAATGGCTCTCTGTGTATGGAACAATGGGTGTTTGGTTATTTTATCATAGTTTTTAGTAGCACAAGATGACAATGCTGAAATCTCCCACATCTATATTTGGACCATACTTCCTTCTTTCAAATGTCACTGTGTATTTTTAGACATAGAGAAAGGGGGATCTAAATTCTTTCAACATACTGCAAAACATATGATGTTTAAACATGCCCTTTTTAAATTGATCCTAAATGTAGTTATGCTTCTTTACCGTTTTCTACTGTGGAAATAAGTCCTGGAGCCTAGAGTGGGGACTTGGCCTCTGAAAAGGAAATATCTGTCATGCATCCAAGGGTTTGATCTTCGTAGAGAGGAGATGCCCCTCCACGTGTGTGCCATGGCCATGGAGGTGTAGCCTGCACTGACACTGTGCTCCGTGCGCTTGTTTTATGCGCGTGCACGTTGTGTCAGCGCTGAGGTCGGTGTCACCCAGCTTGTGATGTAGGTTGAGTACCTGGAACTGGATGGACAGAAATAGGCAATATATAGGTGTACAGGCACAGAATACAAATACTCATCTATGTATGGGTACATGGTGCAGCACATCCAGCTCTCTATGGCTTTGAAAGTAGCTTTGGGTGGGAAGTGTCATGAATCCTGTTTTTCTCTTTGCTTACCCTCAATGATTAGGAGCCTTTTCCTTATGGAGTAAGAAGGAAGAAGGGTTATGTATGCATTTACCTGAAAAAAATCTGTGTTGTTAGTAAGAGAAGAGATTATTGCAGGACTGGATGCTAAACAACTAATTTAAAAATGAAGTTTGATGTAGATTTAAGAAACTCTTTTAATGTCATGTATTTGAATTCCAAAATGGTTTTTTTTCCTTGCTGCTATTGTGTGGACCAATTTTTTTTTCTTGGCCACATTATTGCCAGTAGGTTTTTCCATAAGATTGTGTCTATGTCCTGTTTGAATGACTCACCATAGTTTTGGTATCTTTGTGACCCTTTTCACTCTAACTTTTTCAGTCTAACACAGAAAGTTTCTCCATTTGCCTTACTTCTTAGAGAATATGTAAAAAAATAAGGTGCTGGCTTCTTTGTAGGACTAAGGCTTTTGGGTGGTAAGGTAACATAAGGAAAAGTTAGGAAAGTGAAAGACATAAAGAGTCTGGAAGCTAGAAGAAAAGTTAGAAAAAAGTTATTTTATACATAGGTGTTGCCTGTCTTACACAATAAAATGACATCATGATAAATTTTGAGTGTGTGCACAAGACAGGTTTATCTTGTGTCATAGATTTTAACATTACCTTTTTGCTTTAGCTTAATTTTACACTCGCTTTTCATAAATAACGGAATGTAATTAAATAACAACAGAAAAAGATAAGTATAATTTCCTTATGTAAAGCATTAACCTGGTATTTGCATGCCATTTTCTTTTCTGATGAAATACAAGTTTTCTTTATTTTTTATATTTCTATGTGTTTTGTTCAACTGCTCTCAAAATTCTCAGTGACTCTGTTTGTTAGGTCCCAAACATGTTGCATGTGCCTCCTACCCAATGTGAAAATTGATTGTGGTTGTTCCATGCTGTGAATGATGTAGCCCAAATAGAACAGCTATTTACTGATTAGATACCACCCTCTAGTTAATAATAGAGAAATATCCATGACAGTTTTATTTTATCACTAGAACTCAAGAGTGATGTCTGTGTTTGCACTGACTTGTACCTGTCTTTCAGACTGCCACTTTCACATCATTTTGCCATTTTAGAAGGCACTGTCATGTTCTTGCCTAAATATTCCCATTGGCTTTTTTGAAATTAATATTGCCATAGTTAAATTGCTAAGTTTGGAAATGCCCCATTGTTTTCCTCTAGCTTGACCTTTTTTTACTTTTTGCAACATTATTACTGCTGCCAAATGCTGATTTGTAGTTATTTAATTTTTCCCTTCTTCTGGACAGTCCCACTGAAAATAAGAGACAACTTGACTACTGGCTTTTCAGAAATGACTCAGTTTTCTCCTCTCCTGATTACATCAGTTTAACTGCTATGAGTTTTTCTGTCTTCTCAGATTTCTCACCTGCTAATGACACAGAATCAGAATGAGGTGATAAAGGTGGCATTTTGTCACTTTTTCAGTGTCCTGGATATGGTCCATTCATTGGAAACTTTTTGCAACTTCAGCTTTCACAGTAGCGCTTCTTTCTTTTTCATTTTCCCATTCCAACTAAGTTTTAGGAAAAAGGGGGAAGACAATAACCTTGATTAAAAGTACGTAAGGAATCCCCTGATGGAGGAAAAATCTTAGGTTGGAATGGCTGAGCCAACTTAATGTCTCTTGAAACAGGATTGAGGGTAGGATTCCATGTTGGCAAAATTTCGTTCTCAGAGTGTTATGTTGACAAAAAGTGAAACTACAGTGAAAGTGCAGATCTAAGACATTTGAGGTATAAATTCTCTGGGGTAAAAAGTTGTGTATATTATTTTTTGCGTGTGAGCACTTGAACATCATGTGAGTGAGAGTGACTCAGATCTGTCTTTCCTCAATTGAATAAAATATCACCACATTTACCAGTAATATGTGCCAGCCCTTTTTGGTAAATTTAGCTTAATTATTCTCTGTTGTGGTATGTGTTAATGTAAAGTAAGACAGCAAGTATCACTTACAGATGAATAATATTGTTTGGAGGTCTGCATGCTGTTAGAATAGTTGAGACTAAAAGCAAATAGTCACTGTGCTAAAATCATGATGTGCAGCTTCTAAAAAAAGCTCGCTCTTTCTAATAGACATATTTGTCTAATAAAATTAAATAGCCAGGAGAATTTTCATGTTATAAATATAATTATGAAGTTTATAAATATAACTGTACTGCTATATAATATGCAAAATTTTTATGTATATGCAGATACTTTAATATATGATATGAATATGACATAAATATAAAAGTAAAATAAAAGCAAGTGACTTCTGGTTTAGTAAATCTAGTAAGCAGATATTAGTAAAAACTGAGCTTATGCTAAGGCCTACACATGTTGCTACTGAGAAGTGTCTAGTTTTCTGTGTAGGTGTTTCTTTTACTGGAGCTTTTAAAAATCATATTATACAAGCATCCATCAGGAATGATATAGGTACAGTTTATCACACAGTAGATCTGGGGAATGGATGAGATGATTTCCTGATGGGGATTCAAGTTGTTATTTTCCATGATTTTGTGAATGAGAGGCTCTAATATTTCTGATTTTTGTTGAAGTGTTGGGAAATGAATTAGTTGAAAGAGCTTAAATAAAAAATAGAAAAATGACTGTATGTGCAAGACAAACAGAAAAGGTCAGATGTATGCATAAAGAAAGAAAGATTTAAAGGCTGCTTACATGAACTTTATGCAGATTTTTAAACTGTGAACTTTTCATATTCTTTTCATGTTTTTACCAACTGATCTGCCATCTTGTTTAGGATCTAACAGCAGAAAATCTGGCAGCAATCATATGCATGTGCTCCTCATGGCATGCTTGGAAAAAAAATCTGGCAGATTAAAACCAGTTGCTAAAGAAGATCTGTGTGCCTGTGAGTTCTCTAACTTCCTGCTGCTTGCTGGGAGGGTTACTCCCTGGAATGCTCTGAGCATCCTACCAGACAGTTCCAATCTTTTCTATAAGCATCACTTTTCCCATGCATTGATCAATCATGGGTCAAGTTACAGAGCATCACTAAACTGGCTTCAATACGTGTGGATTCTAAGTATTCACATTGGGAGGTGCTTTATTTTTTGTTTTAGCTTGTTTTCCTCTCTCCAGCTTTCTGTGGTTCAAGTGTGATGGCATTTACCAAAACTGGTGCTACCCTGTCAGTGAAATGGCAATACCAGCTTCCTTTAAGTGGTGCTTTTTGTAGCCTTTTCATGCTTAAAATTGCTTTAGGCGCCTGTGCTTACTCCCAGCAGATTTCCCAAGCACAGCTGGTTACAGAACGACAAACAGGCCTATCTCTTTGCATCAATATTCACATTTTGCATAAGCCCCTTAGAAGAAGATTTCCATTTTTAATGGTTTTAATTAGCATTTATGAAAAACTGGTCTCACATGATATAAAGCAACAGATTAAATTTGTTAAGTGGATAATAATAAAATGTGCGTTGATTTGTTTCACCGGAGTTTAAAAGGCTTTTGCTCAATGGGGCCTCCATGTTAATTCATTAAGCATGCTTTAGACCTTATGGAGATTTTTTTTTTTGGATTTAATTAACACAGATCAAACTCCCAGGAGGTTTTATGTCCTCCACAGCGGTGTGTGATAGAGACAGTAATTTAAAACTTATTTATAGGTCTTTGTGTTCATTTACTTGAAAAAGGGATTAAAAAAATTCTATGAAATCATTCTAATGCAGCAGAAGCTACTGAAGTACTTAAGAGTAGGAGCCAAGTGCGTTTATAAATGATGGAAGAGCAGTGGCTGAGACTGGGATTCAGAGGTCTGGCTTGTTATCCTGACAGCTGCAATGGCTAGTCCCTGCTAAGCAAGCCAATTGTACATTTTCTCCACAGATGTTTTCATCCATGATGCATAAGCAGGCCCTTGAGTCGGGTCCCAAGACCTCTATCCCTCCTTCTCACAGTGTTCATCAGTGGGTCTGGCTGAGCTCTGGCTTAGTTTAAAGCATGGGATAACAATCTGTGGTGTGGTTAGGGCAATCTCCTGGGAAGTAGTGGGTTGTCGGTTTCAGCCTCAGCAGCCTGAGAAGGTTCCAAACAGTTGCTGGAGCACTGTAATAATGTCTTAATTTAAGAAGTCATTCTAGAGACTTTTTTGTACTTCTCTCAATGTGTTTACTGTCATTTTTCATTGAAATCAGTGACTTCTAAGTCTAAGAATGCATCACAGATCAGTCCCCTCCTGTCTGTTTTTCATAGTGTTTGGCTGAGCTGTGGTATCCAGCTTTTACATGTAAATTGTTTCTCAGATGATTTGAATTAGAATCAGAGGGAGGAAAAAATAAAAATCACTTGCCTACAAAAAATAATGAGAAGTGGAGAGAAAGAGATTCAGACAGAGAGAAGTATTCATTGAGGAATACAATAGCAAAGGACAGGATAAATACTCCCAAATAGATTCTGTAAATCATATGAGAACCATGGAAGGAGATCTCAAACAAGTGTGCAGTGTCTTCTTCTGTGCTTGAAATTCTCCTTTATCATGTGTACCATCAGGTTGCTTCCCTTCTCAAACAGGGTCTTGAGTGAAAATATAACAGCATATGATATTACAATTAGATAATATATTGTGTCTCATACACAAAGGACAGAAGAAGATCAATTGCATACCAAAACTGGCATACAGCATTTAAGTTGTTCTTCCAAGCCAGGGACCAGGCTGATTCTTACTGGAAGCAGATGGAACAGAATGAAGCTATACTTTACTCAGGAAGTTCCATAGTATCATGTTTTAAAATCCTTTAAAGAGATGGGATTTGCTTTGGGATTCAGACAACCTTGTGTCCACCTGTGAGTTAGCTGTCTAAACTTGCTTGACCTCAATGGATATATGGTTGATATGGTCAGAACTGCCTGCAGAGTGATTCAGCTGACCAGCTGCTCCTATGTGAACTGAATTACTCTTGCATTGCTGCCTCAAAATCGCTGACTGTAAATGGAAGCTTTGATACCTAATGCAGTGAGGATTTCTACATATAGGTACTGAAACTGATGTCTCTTAATCTTGAACCTCAGCCAAAGAATCCTCTTGATATACATGATTTTTGAACAGTTGTTACCTGGAGTACTTCTGTAGCAGTGTGTTTTAATCTTTATGATCTGATGTAAAAGTAGATGAATGCTGATTTTACATTTTATTTTTTGGTTTTACTGATGGCTACTTTATGCTCTTCAGTGTTCAGTAAAGATTTTTGAGTAGTGGGTAGATTTCTGTGCGTGCTAAAAGGTTCAATGATGAGAATTTTACTATTCCACTCTCCCAGCAATTCTCTGAGAAGTGCTCATGCTATGTGACAGTAATCAGACAGATCTGTATTTCAGTACTGAGATATGGGATTGCTGTCATTCTGTGTTCTTTGATCATTAGGAAAACCAGAGCTCTATCTCCTTCGTTGTTTTAGTCAACAACAAATATAAAATATGTGGGATTGTGTTGGAGGGTTGCTGCTCCCTCAGATAAAATGTCAGCACCATCTTTTCCAAGTTTGATTTTATACATCTCAGAAGTTAATCTTAAATTGTTATTTTTATTATTATGACAGTCATTAAAATTATTATTATTCTCATCTGTTGCACTTTCCAGATTTTATTTTAATATTCCTGGGGGATTTTTTCCATACCTTAACATGAGCAATTATGATCCTGAAACATCGTAAGGATTTTCTCTGTGCAGTGCTATGCTTTTAAAAAAAGCATTTATTTCGTCTTTGAGGACTGCTTTTAGGAACTCCCAGAGGATTACTGTAATTTCCTCTTCACTGCTCTTAATTCTTGGGAATATTTTAATCTCTAGCCAAAAAAAAAAAAAAAAAAGAGAAAAAAAAAGTGTGAAACTAACGTCTTGCAAAGGTGTTCCTAGATTGTAATGATTTAATCCAGGATCTGAGGCCAGCCTGAGGTCTAGCAGAACATCTGATGGTCTGGTAGTTTTTATCTTAGAAAAGAGAATTACATTTGGAAGGAACTCCTAGCAAGGTAACTAACAGAGCTGTTAAAATTGAACTTTCAAGGGTGATAAAAATTTTTTACTAATTAAGAATAGTATATTTTCCAGAAATTAAAATTTAGAATCCTTTAATTTCCCCAGCACTTAAACATATACTTATGAGTGAGAGTTCAAGTGACACAAAAACTTTTTACCAAATTCTGTACAACTGATGAAGAATATTCCTGAATCTGGGCTTATTATAGCCATCAAAACATGGTCTGTTCTGGAAGTGTACTACATCTGACAGGAGAAAGAGTGTTGGTTCAAACCATCTATCAGGTTGTGTTAATAACAAATTTTTTTCTGAAAACTTCATTAAAATCCTATGCACAGCAAGGTTTTTTGAGTTTCATCTTTCAAGAGCATGGGAGTTATAGAGTATAAAAAGATGAAATAAAACTGTGGAGTTCAGAGGGAAACCCACCCAATCTCATCTGAACTCTGTGTCATAATACACTTTAATGCCTCATAATATAATGAAATAATACTGTTTTAACCACAAGAATGTAGTTAGAAGGCTTAATTAAAATATACAACGTATTAGTATAGTTGTTAATTTTCAAAACACCCTCTCTACGAGTGTTTATACAGAACAAAATACCACTTATTACAAAATATATGTATTTACCACCTTCTTTACATTTTCGTATTAATATTTTTATTTCATTTGTTTATGCTGTTTCAAGATGGGAAATTAAAAATCACTAATGGTAAATGATATTCCCAACTGCCTCTATGTAATGGCAAAAATTCTTCTGGTTCAGTAAATTGTAAGAAAAGACCACCTTCTCCTGTTTCACAAGCTCTGGATCAAGCAAAACATTCTATGAGTTTCCTGCAGGAAAGGCCTTAGGGCTACATGCAACTGTGTGTCACATATTTATCCCAAATAGAACTCATGTTGGAAGTTCCTCATCCAGGATCCTGAAGCTGTAGATGTATGTCAATCTGTGCACGACTTTAAACTCAATATAGTGTTAGCTAATTGGCCTGTGAATGGAGTCTTGAGTTGTGGTAATCTGAATGTCCTTTTTGAGGGTGGAATTTAATTTAGTGGGTTTTTTTGGTTTTTAACTTGTAATTTTTGAGCAGTGAAGTGCTGAGATGGTGGAGGTCCTTGGAAGTAATGTATCCCCTTTTTCCAGACATCACATCTTTTGCAGAGGCACAGACATGACAGGAAACACTAACCTTTTCCAATACTTGTGTAGTATTTCCAGTCCTTTTTGGGCTCAGTGGATCAACTGCTTTGCAAGCTTTATAAATCATGACATGCCTCCTTCCTTTTGAGGCTCCTTGAGATGCCTCTGCAATTTCCAAACTACTAGTGAATGGAGGAGCAGAGCAACTACTTAAGGGGAAGGTTTTGGTGAGTGGGACTAAAAGTCATCCCATCTAATTTTCATCAAAGCATGTTAAGCATTCAGTCTAAACTTTTGTCTAGACTTCCTCTCAAGAGGATTGGGGGTTGGGGGGTAAGAAGTAGAAAAGCTCCACCCAAGGTGAGTAATTTTATCCTCTGAAGTTTTAAAACAGACATGAAATGAATCATTTTCTATGTCTCTATTAAGGAGCCTAGATGGCGAGCTTAGACCACACATGAACTTTCAGCAAGATGAATGTAGTCTGGAAAAAGATGAGAAGGATAAATAAGGCAGAGCTCAACTCTGTAGAAGAGGATAATGAGTGGGCTTATGTAGTCAATGAACTTTCCCTGTTTTATGGTATCAGGACACTTGAACCACTGAGAAAGCATGTGGTTTTCTAATAGGTAGAAGACAAAGCAGAGAAGTTGGGAATGTGGAGGGAGAAATTCATGAGTGTAGCATATGACGAAAAGCTCAGGTTTTTACCTTGTCTACCAGATGAACTCTATGGGGTATCAAAGGGGAGTTCTGTCTGCAGACAGGAAAGAGTAGAAGAAAAGAGATGATCTGATATATTTGGCAATATTTCCCCTGCTTGAAGTCTGCAGAAGGGGAACCCCCAGAGAGCTTTATTCAGCCTACCACGTGAACATCAGGGAGGAAATGTTCTCCTTTTACATTGTCATACATCCCTTGTGAGCAAGTTACATTTTGAACGCACTGAACACTATTTCTATGACAAAAAAAAAAAAGTCACTGAAATTTTGCACTGTGTTAATTCAGATACTCTGCCCTAGTTTTGGAGAAAATCCAGACAATCAAAGACCTCAGCTCTCAGTTTTGGAGGTATTGGGATGCTTCTATGAATTTTAGAACACAGAGGAGGTAAAAGTCAACCCTTGCACATTATTCAGGGAAACCTTAACTCTGTGGTAACTTACCTCACTCTGTTTGTTAGAAAATATAAAATGCAGTGAGCATGCAGACCATATAACAAGACTAGTTCCTAGAAGCTGATACTCTCTCACAGATTCACAAAGCATTAGGAAGGTTGCATATTATCTCTGCTTTGCAGTCAGGGATGCTCAGAGAAGTAGCTCTTCAGAGAATTGACGGTGACACAGGAAGCCAGCAATAAAACTGTGCTGTAAACCCTTCTGACTTTTGGACTAATACCCAAACCATTTATTGCAATTTGTTTGGTTTAATTTGCTTGAGGCCTAAACAAAGAAGTATCAAACTGATTCTACTTCACATAATTCTTTCACAAGGTGCTGCCTGTGGCTAGTTGAATGTAGAAGAGGACGAACACTACTCTAGTTGTTAAAGTCAAAAAAGATTGAAAGAAAAAGAATCAGGGATCTCATCTGGCCTATGTTTAGCCAGGGTGGCTACCTTTTCTAGGATATCTGTGACACTGATGTTCCTCTGTTTGATTTCTCTGCCTAAGCAAGAAGCAACTGGGGCTGCATGTTGCTGTGGGAGGGAAAAAACACCTTCCTATTGGTGAGGCAGAGTGAGCAGAGCAGGGGCAGCTCTGCTCCCACTATCCTTGTGTTGCAAGGTGGGAGCAAGGGCAGGTGGAGGAGTCACAGCTTCCCCAGGCCCGTCCCACAGTGTGGCAGCCCAGCCAGGGCAGTTCTGAGCTGTCCTCACACACTGACAACATGCCAGCCCCCAGTCCCCATCCCTGCCTGGCCCCTGTGCAGCCCAGTGGCCAAGGCACAGAGCTGCATAAGTGAGAGGTGTGGGAAAGTTTTAAAACTGTGAAAAGTCAGGCTGACTTTTGAGGGTTTAGTGCCAAACCCTGGGCACAAGCTACTGCAGGTGACAGCAGTTAGGAACTGCTTGTGGGCCAGATGCTCATAAGGGGACAGGAAAGCTGCTGCAATGGGGTCAATGGAGATTTTCCCTGGCATAGGGGAGTCCCTTTTTTGCTTTTCTTCATGAAAAGAAAGAAAACAACAGAAAGTTTTGAAAAGATTTCACTCTTTTTTTTACTCTACTTTTGACTGCTTGGTTTTTGCTTTCCTGAGTCCTGTAATACTGTTGTTTCACCATCTCTTTTTTTTTTTGGGAATGCACTGATCATCAGGACTATAGAGGAAAAAACTTTGAGAGAAACCAGCTGCAAGTTAGACTCTTAATTGTCTTTCCAAAATCAAACCCTACACGAACCCTGCAAGATTCCTGTAGTAAGAAAAGCAAAAAAAGCCTCTCAGCAGCCTTCTCAGCCAACTCACCTTTAAGACTGACATTTTTCCTCTGTAAAATTCTTTCAAACCTTTTACACAAAAGAAAAAAAACCCCAAAGTCCCCTGTTCCTGGTAGCAAATGGTATCACACTTGAGTTCTGGACGTAACTAAGTTACCTAACTAACTGTAACAAATGGATGGCAACAAGAGCACTGGGCTTTGTTTCACTGTTTCTCACCTCTATTCATTGCTTGTATTGGCAAAATTATGCCTTTTATTGTCACAGTGAGTCCCGGTGGCTCTGCTGATGAAACCACTGGAAAGTTGTGGGCCCCTAGTCGGCGTTTACCATTATTCCAGGGAATGAGTCAGTTGCAGAGAACTTGCTTTTATTTTTTTTTTTCTCTCTGGGACAGGAGCTGCTCATCTGCACAGCACTAATATTTTAGCTGATCCTCTGAGAGTCAGAAGCATGCTGCTAAATGGTTCTAGTTGAAGACCCCCTGTTGCCTTTTACAAATCCTTATTGCATCCCTCAAAATGAGAGAGGCATCCATCCACTGCACTGCTTGGCTGTAGCAGTGCCTACAGCTGAGGGTTTGCAAAGCCCGAAAGCCTCGCAGAGCTCACTGCATGTCAGAAAAGGCAAAACCGGTTCTAGCTCAGCTTACCTGTCTTAAAAGTCTAATATCAAAGTTTTGTTTCCAGCCTCCTATGTTTTGTTGCAGGGACCATTTTGGGGAGGTGAGAAAGGCAAAAATGATATTTGTGATCATTCCAGATTTTGGTCTCATTTTACTTTAAAGACCATTAAAACTCAAATTAAGCAAGACTCCTGCTGTTAGCTCAGTCAGCTGTGAAGGGTTCTGTGAAACTGTTACACATCCTTTGAAAGTAACCGAGTAACAGGAAAAAACCTGCTAAGAATTCCCTTTTGATATAGAAGGATTTGTACAAAAAGGATTTTCATTTATTTTAAGACTTTGATTACTTAAATATTTTCAGAGAAGAAAGCATACATGATTCTTAATTGCTTCCTAAATTGGGAAGCTGCTGTATCTTCAGCAGAGAATGAAATCATTGTGTTCTTCTTGAGGATCTGTCTTGCTAATCTTCCAGATAAAATTAACTCTGGAGTGAAAGTCCTTAATCGTGATATCTTAATAATATGCACTTCAAAGGAAGTATCTACCCGTCCAGATTACAAGGATCCGATCAGTGAAAGCAAAGAGCACTGTGACTGGCTGGGGACATCTAGTGGAAGAAAAGTAAAATACTAAAAATGCCAGAAACGAATAATGCTGTTGCCAAAAAAATCAAAATCAGGACTTGCACGACTGAACAGAAATTCACTCTCTTAAATTCCAAATTAAATGTTTCTGGACAAAATAAAATTTTTTCCTATTTTTAGAAGATCCAATTGTGTCCTCGTATTTGTCTTTAAATAATACATTATAATTAATTTATTTTCTTTATGGATGTGGAAGTTTATTTCATATTTTTTGGGTTTTTTTCCTACTGTTTCATTTATCTGGCAAGTAACTTTCTTGCATTTATTTCAGATTCCTTGCCTGACATAAAACAAAGGTAATGCTTGCCAAATAACATTTGCCAAATATTTTGTCAATTTTGAGATGTTTGGATGGAAGATGTTGTAAGTGGTATGTACAGGTAGCTCAGACATTCCTTTCTTAAAATAGACTCATAGAATTCAGACTTTTCAGAGTTAATGCAGTCAATTAAGTTGATTTGTACTACTGATACTACCAATGTTCTTACATTTCGTCGGTGACATTTTATATATGACCTTACAACTCAACTTGGTTTTGGAACTGTACTGTCATACTAGCAAGAAAAAATGCTTACTTTGACTACCTTCAACATAGATTCAGAATCCTAAGTCTTTCTCAGGGCAATTTTAAATCTCCAGGAAGTGGGATATTGACTTGCAAGGACATCAGTGAGACCGGTATGCCTTGAGATTGGCCAATGGAAGGGGCCTGCATGTTTTAGAGCTACTTGGGAGCAGTATCAAAACAATTACTGACATGTCATTATGATTATAGACAGGCCAAATAATATTTAATAAACACAATAAACATCTTCCCATCTATCTCACTACATTTATGTACTCAATTCACTTAGAAAGAATCCCACACAGGTATGTACAGGTAGGCTTGCAATAAGCTAAATCACTTCTTATGGAAGCAGTCTGAGACTGATGTCAGGAGCCGAAGCAAAGAAACCACCCAGTGCTGAGCAAAGTTTCAGGCTAGAAAACATGGGAGGGCAGGTGTTACGATATAATCTTAGAATCCTAGAATGGTTTGGGTTTCAAGGGACTTTTAATGATCAGCTAATTCCAACTCCCCTGCCACGTAGAAAAACATAATATGGGATGCAGCTAAACTGGGCCATACCAAGGTCCAGTATGAAAGGAGTACACCACCAACATGTGTTGGTTTACGTTTTTCTTGGTGAAAGAGAGCTATATTTTTGGCCAATAGCTGCAGTGGTTTCAGACTGGTACACCTACTAATGCCTCTGTAAAGAAGCAGGGAAGCACAGATTGTATAACAACCACCTTAAGGAAGAACTGGGCTGCTCTGGATCTGCAACTTGAGAGAATCAAGAAACAGCAGTTCCTCAGAGGTAATATTCAAGCTATTCTACTCAGTCTATACTATATTATTCTCAGTGCATCAATAGATCTTTGGATAAAGGAAAAGGTGCCATGGATTTTTGTATTAGCATAGAGGGTTTGAGTTCATTCTTCAGAATGGCAAAATTCACAATTACTATAAAAGGGGAAAAGTCAAATAAATGTATGTGAACCCTGACCCTTACCCATTGGGAGTTATTATAAAGAGCAGTAATCGGAAAGGCAGGTAGATTGAGGGAGTCCATAAGCAGGAGTAAAATTTACTTCCTTAGAATTGTAGAAGAGTGTCCTTCCTCTCTCCCAATAAATCTCATGACAATCCTCTCTCCCACAAATTGGGTTACACTAGCCAGGTTCTCAACAGTCCTGACTATTATTTTCCAGAGAATAGTGAGAACAATGTGGGTCAGGCACTATTACTATGGAGTTCTACTGTAAGATCAGCAAAAGAAGAGACTCAACTTTTTGTGTATTGGAATCTATGGGATTGTGATAAACTGTTCCTTTATCTGCTATTTGTTTACAGGAATTCCCCTCTGAAATCTGCCCTTCTGCATCCTTCATTTTATAGGCCCTGAGTGAATAGCAAAAGCCTCTTTGGAGGAAGAATCAGTAGTGAAGGTCTAACAGTTATTTAAATTGGATTTTATACCTAAAAGAAAAGAAAGATTGACCAAGATTCTGCATCATATAGCTAAATTATACAGTACTGAAGTTCAACTCTTTCTCCAGTGAGAACCAGTCCATTGGGGTCACTAAGCAGCTAAATAACGCATACTACATTCTTGGGAATTTTTTCAGATATTTCACACTGAAAGAGTTTAAATTATAGCTCTGATGAAACTACATTTGAACTGGAAATAGTTTGGGCATAGTGATGTGTGAGTAGTGGATTAGAAAAGAAAAAAATCATCCGCTGTTAGACAAAATCGCACCAGAGATTTTTTCCTGGCTGTAAGCAGAGTCCCTCTTGGATCAGTTGACCTCTTTAATAGAAGAGACTGTCCTTCCATTAAATCAAAGAGAACAGAAGTCAGTCCTGTAAGCAGGTGGTTGTCTCTGGGTGATGTCCAAGGTCAGACTTTCTAGCTCTTGTCTGAGTTACTGGGGAAACTGCCCATGAAATTGGAGACATTGTGAAGGTAGAGGCTAAACAAGCTGTTCACTCCCCTGCACGAGGACTCAAGACTAATGGGTCTTTGTGAAAACAGAAAGACTCAAATTCTCACTCTCAGACTGATGAGATTTTAGACAAGCTGCACAGTGCATTCTTCCTTATGGAAGAAAGTTAATTAAGTGCTATTTCCTTCTAGACCCAGTTTCAGCATTGGGTGAACCAGCTCATTGAGGAGAATGAAGGTATTTGCCCAATAATACATCAACAGCACCTTATTTCTATTGAGCAAAAGAAAAATATGTTCCCTGGGGTAAGGGTGGCTTGGATCACATTCAAGATTTACTGATTGCAAAAACTGAAAAATATAAAGTGAGGTTTTTAGAACTGGTTTATCAAAGTGGTGCACAATGATATAAGGCCACATGTAGGATAGGTGGTGTTACGATCCAGTTTAGACTCAGAAAAGCAAAGAAAGCTAAGTCTCTGTGCATAAACCAGAAAGAACTTAGAAGGTTCAAAATATCCCCAGAAACAAGATTAAAACCAAATGAGTTTAGATGTTGATGCCAAAAAATTGATGTATTTTATTTAATAGTAGAGAGGCAAAGAGAAGGGAAGAGAAAAGGAAAGAAAGAAAGAAAGAAAGAAAGAAAGAAAGAAAAGAAAGAAAGAAAGAAAGAAAGAAAGAAAGAAAGAAAAAGAGAGAGAGAAAGAACCAAAAAGAAAGAAAGAAAGAGCAAGCATGGGGGGTTGGGGGGACAGGGCGAGGTGACAGGGGTTAGGTGGAAGCATATCACCCCTCTGAGGGTCCCAATGACGTCTCCTTGCTCCCCTCCATCTGGTCTGCTGATGGTGAGGGTCCCCCATCACCGCCGTGGCCACGCCACCACACCACACACCGCCCCATGCGAAGGAGTACAGAATAGTGGATTACCATACACTGTGGGCCAGGTGGGAATGCCCACGTGCCTCCCCTTGCAGGGGCCAGCTTGACACTGTCCCTTGCTACACTGAGGGTCTGTTGCATCATCTCTGGTGCAGGGTCTGGGGAACCCTTTGAGGGGGGCCCCTGTGATGGGCCATGTCACCCCTTCTGCTGTGGATAAGCTTCCCCCTCCCCCCCCTGGTGAGGACCCCTCAGCTGGGCTCCTCTGCACAGTGGAGGATGGGCAGTCACTGCACCTCTGACCAGAGGCTTTTCCAAGATACCCAAAACCTCTCTTCCCCCACCCGTTGGTGCAGGGGGTCTGTGCAAGCCTGGCAGCTGATAGCCCTGGGGCTGTGGTCTCTCCACTTTGGAGGTGTTAAGCCTGTGCTCAGTGAATGTCCCCAGCCCTGAGTTGTTACTTTATCTTCATCAGCGAGCAGTGTAAGGCCTCAGTCAGGCCCCCATTCAGGGTGCAGTAGTCTTCTCTGCAGCTTTTGGAATAGAGTTTTAAAAGTCCTTTAAGAAAATGTTTAAGTCATAGACTATAATATTTCAGTCTCTGACAGTGAGGTGCTAATCCCAGGGCTGTGCCTGGCCCTTTTTAAAACACTGGAATTGTATGGGAGATCTGTGCCCTTTTCAAAAATGGCTGGCTTAGGCAATAAAAAAGACAACATTTTCTGAACTCCTTAATGTGAAAAGTTTTTACATGGCACTTAGAGTAGTAGAGCATAAAAATCCAGGTCTTCTAAATTCAGATTTTGACTAAACTTACAGCCATTTCTCAGTCACAGATTTGCTGAACTACTGTGCTGTGGCAGGGTGCTGCTAGGCGAGGGGGATAACCAATTGTGTACTTGGAAAAATAAGAAAAATCTTGCTTGACAAGACGGTTACTTGCAACTGTTGAAAAAGAGGGCCCTGAACTTTTTAATTCTTGAAATACGGAAAGCCTGACAATATTTTTGTCTACTCACTATTTTTTTTACCCTGTTTTGTTTAAAGCTTCTAGTATTTTAGCTACTTGATTTGAAAAATTTGACCATCATTACTGCAAATTTCTTAAAGTTCCTCATGTCATAAAGTGTTTTTGGAGATGCTGCATAGTTTTTTCAAGAATAAATGAAACAGCAGGCTTGTGAAATCTTGCTATAATAAATCAAGATAGAGTAATTAGTATAGGACAATACTGGGCAGATCGACCAGATGGTGTATTGGGGATTTTCAACCCTGTCTTTCTCTTTATCAAACCTACTCCTAGACACCTCTAATGGAATGTTTTCCAAGCAGCTGTTCAAATACTTAACCATTTAAAAATTTTAAATGTTCTTATTGATAGAAATCCTTAATCCTTTTAGTTTTTATCAAATCTGCAGAGGGCATAAAGGACAGTGGGTTTCCTACTAGCTACAAAACCCTTTCATATATTGAAAGAATATTCCCATTTCCTCTTTTTTTTTTTTTTTCATAAAACAGAATATTTCTTTTAACAGAACATGAAGGTAATATTTTCTAAGTTTCTTATATTATTAAATGCTGGGCTGTTTCCCAAAGGAGAAGTAACCTCTGTATTACATTACCATATCCAAAAACAAGCACTCCACTCTAGGTGATGTCTCCTACACTAAACAATTCTTGTGTCTTGCATATGATGCTCCTCAAAATATGTCCTGGAATGTCTTTTTACAATAGTATCACATTCTTGGCTAAAATAAAATGTCTGATTCACTGAAAGCTCAAAGCCTTTTTTCAGTATTGCTGAGTAGTCAACTATTTCCCTGTTGTATTTATTACTTGAATATTCCTTACTTAGTCTACACTGAATGTTACCATGCTGATTTCAAGATGTGCCTTTTGTTTATTAACATTACTAAAAAAATTTAAACCAAATTTTGCTGAACATTCTTAACCTGTTCTAGTTTGAACAGCTCTGCAAATGTAACAAATATGTTCTCTAGTCAGTCATCCAAGACATTGAGGAAATTACTGAATGCAGCCTGCAATGGATGTCTGCAGCGTGTCTGATTTCTTCTCACAGTTGGGCAGATAATTTTTAATAATTACCTTGTGAGTGCTTTTTCCTGGGTAGTTACACACCTATTTACCAATGTTTATCTATCTGTACTCTGTATTTCTGTATTTTGTGAGCAAGAATGATACTGAAAACAGTACCAGTAGCATTACTAAGTGCACTACCAAATATCTGATCAAATCTCGCCCTTTGTGAGCACTGAAGCAAAGTTTTTACTAACTTTTCAGCCTTTACTGTCTGCTGTTCTCTTTCTTTCCTTGTTAAGTACTAGGCATTATTTTCTTGCTGTCCTCCCATCTCTAAAATATTTTTCTTGTTGCATTTTATGTTTCTTGTTAGATGAAACTCATATTCATTTTGATCTACACTGTATGTTATTCCTTCATAGTCTTACATCCATGCTTCTAGGTACTTGTTCCTGTATTTGTATTTGTATTTGTATTTGTATTTGTATTTCTATTTCTATTTCTATTTCTATTTCTATATATATTTACATTTATATTTATATCATTTATATTTATATTTTTCTGCTTTCCTTTTCTTTTCCTGTCTCTTAAAGAGCTTTTGATGGACCCGTATTAGTGTCTTACCGTGCTCCAAGTTTCCTTTACATCATGACAGTCTGCCATTATATCTTTAATATAGTCCCTTTCAGTAACTGTGAACTCTGTTGCAGTCTTTTTTTTCCCTTAGAATAACTTCCCAAGAGACCCTACCTTCCAGTTCCCTCAATCTGATGAAGTCTGCTTTTTTTGGATTCCACTGTCCTTATTCAGCTGCTCTGATTCCTCCCTTTCTTTATATTTGTGAATGTTACAGATTTGTAATCACTTTAACCAAAATTACGTTCTACCTCAAACTTCTTAACCAGATCCTCCCTATTAGTCAGAATCCATTCTAAAACAGCTGCAGGCTTCTTAGTACCTTCTTCCATCATCCTAAAAGAAAGTTGTCCTCAACGTGTTCTGAAAGCCTGCTAGACTTTCTTCATCCTGAGATTATTTTCCAGCACTTTTCTGTGTATGATTCAAGGCTCCCATTTCAAGTAAGAGGGCACCCTTCGGATGCTTGTATTATTTGTGAAGGAAAAAAAAAGCCTACCCCAAAATGTACCAAACCCCAATCTACTATGTCCTTCTAATTAGGTTATTTCTAGCATATCGCTATTATGACATTGCCTTATATATTTTTTTTTTTCACTTTTACCTTTTTCCTTGAGATGCTCAATGCACCTCTCACCTCTTCTGGCAGTTGAGCAAGGATCCACATTTTTGATGTGCAGTGTGGCATCTGCTTCTTTTTCCCTAGAGCCTGTCTTTCCTAAACAAAGTGTACTCCTTTATCCCAGCAGTTAGAGGAACAGCATGGAAACATAAGCATTACACAGCAGTCACAGACAGCTGCTTACTCCAACTGGGACTGTTTCTGTGTCATGTTCAACAGCTACCTCAGTAGCTCTAGCAGTACTAGGGAAAAAGGAGATTTCAGACACTTCCTCAGTTTTGTCATACCCTTATCTGTGGTTTTTCATCAGAATGGAAGGTTTCAACAAGCTTGAGGCTTAGTAAAGTTGGAAAGTTGGTTTATGGAGCAAAAAACGCTGTAATATTTTACACCATAAGCATTTGTGGTGAATATTCCATCATTAAAAATCTGGACCTAACTGGTCTGGATCTGGTCAGAAGATCTTATAGCAAACAGAGATTGTATTATAAACACCAGATTTTAGGTGAGGAAATCATGGGAATTTTCCAGCAGAGTGGGATTGATTTTTTCCTTTCAAAATTCCAGCCTATTCCTGCTGCAAGTAGGCTCTCTTTAGCTGTGAGCAAATTTATTCCCAAAGCTACAGAAATATTTATAAAATTGGTGCATGTCTCTAACCTAGTAGGGGTTATTTGGATTACCTGGGCTATGAACAAGTCACACCAATCCACTGACATCATCCTTCTTAGCACTGCAAGAGCTTTTTATAATTTCATTATGGAAAATACAACTTGTCTCTGTCTGGTAAATACTTTTAATCCAAACAACAGGGGATGACAGCTACAGAGCTTCCCTAGGATTATTGCGTGGTTATGGAAACAAATTCGGAACATTTATCATTGTGTCAGAAGTTGTTCCTGGTGTCTCTCATTCACTTGCACTGAAAAAACACAGAATCACTGAATGGTTGAATTGAAGGACCTCGGACAATCACCTATTCCACCTTCCCTGCTCAGAGCAAGGTGAGCTATGGCACATTGCCCATGGCCATGTGCAGTTGACTTTTGAATGTCTCCAAGGATGGTGACTCCAAAACCTCCTCAGACAACCTGCTCCAGTGTTTGAACAGTAAAAAAAAGGTTTTTCTGATGCTTAATTGGAATTTCTTGTATTTCAATTTCTGCTCACTGTTTCTTGGGCCTGTCCCTGGGCACTGCTGAGAATGTCTTGCTCTATTTTTTTACTCCCTGACATCAGGCATTTAGACTTCTCTAGGCTGACTTGTCCCAGTGTTTTCAGCCTCTTCATCTTTCTCATCATCTTCCTGGTCTTCTGCCTTACTACCTCAGTAAGCCTGTATATGTCTTGCACCGGGGAGCCCAGGACTGGACCAGCAGTCCAGATGTGACCTGATCTCCTGCTGAGGAGATCATGCCCTTGATTTGCAGGCAATGTGATGCTGTTCCTGATGCAGATGAGGAAGGACTATTAGCCTTCCTTGCTGTAAAGACTCATTGCTGCCTCAGTGTCTACCGCAAACCCCAGGGTCTCCTCTGCAAATCTTTCCTATCATTCATTCCCTTGCCTGTATTAGTGAATGCTGTTTCAATTCCCAGGGCTACCTGCCTTTACTTGAAATTCTTGAGATTCCTATTGCCCCATTTCTCCATGTTGCATGGTCCTCCCAAAAGGCAGTACAACCAGATAGTGTATCAACCTCTTCTCCCAGCTTTGTATCTTCAGTTTTGCTAAGGGTGCAGGCTGGCTCATCATCTAGGTCACTGATGAAGATGCTAAATCATATTGGACCCGGTGCTGACCCCTGGGGTACACTGCTGACCACTGTCTCTTACTGGTGGCACTTTGAGTCCGACTTTTCAGACAGTTGTTAGTCTACTTCACTTGTCTAGTTGGAACTTCATCCTCTTGTCTATGAGTATGCTATGGCAGACAACTTTGAAAGCTCAGGCAGACAATTACTGAAGTCGAAGTAGGCATCCACTGTTCTCCCCTTGTTCATGAGGTATTCATGTCACTGCAGAAAGCTATCAGGTTGGTCAGAAATTATTCCCTCTTTGTAAATTCTTAATGACCATTCACAGTCATCTTCCCATGATTAACTTTGTAAATATATTCCAGAAGGATTTGCTCTATCAGCTTCACAGGGATCAGGATGAGGTTGACTAGTCAGTTTTTCCCTGTATCTTTCTTCTCGCCCATCTTGGAGGTAATACTGATCTTTGCTTTCTTCTAGGAAAGATAATCAAGAGTGGCTTCACAAATGATGTGTTACTAAGTCACATGCACCTATGTGTTTTAAATGCTCCCTAATCTGATCCTTCTCTACCAAGGGCAAGTCTTGTTGCTCCAGAAAAATGCCATAATAAGGGTTGCCAGAGTGTGGTGGAGGACCAGTATAATGGTATACAGCCCATTTTCAGTCAGACATGTTCAAAAAACAGACTTTTTTGTCTAGAATTCACTTGAATGTAGGACATATTATTTATTTCAGCCTTAATTTAAAAAACCAAACAAAACCCCACAATAAAATTCAGTCCAATGACATTCTATTATGAAAAACATAAGCTAATTTGAAGTAAAATGCAAAAATTATATCCTCTAACAAAACATTATTCATACAAAGGAAGGAGGAGTCATATTATAATATGAAATTTTCTCCTGAGGAACATGCTAGAACCTTAACTTCATTCTGAGTAGTATTGAACAAATCATTATTCTTTCTGTAGAAATACTGGACAACACATATCAGCAAGAAAGTACCTGATGACAATTCACTGATCCATACATGCATACAGGATAAATATAACTAAGTAGGTAAATTGTGAATACAACTCTGCCTATTTATTTGGACTTCTGAAAAATTTAATTGTTATTTGCATGTCTGTTCCTCTTATAATGCAAGGTAGAAAGTTTTCCTGTAAATTTAAGGTTATTTGAATTTAAAAAATTTACACCAAGGGTAATGCAAGGACTGGCTGAGAACTGCTTTTGTTTGTTTGCTTTGTTAATGTGCCCTTTTGAGAAACACCCTGGAGCCCAAGAAATCAAAACAAAATTCCAAAAATACTCTTTTTGATAAGAACATCATATCCTAGAACCATGAATTTCCTTGCTTTGTAGAATACACAGCAGCAACCAGGAATGGTTAACTGGCTGTGGCTTCATTTTCTCCAGATAATGGAATGGTTCATACTTCTGGAAAATATCCACTACAATATTAAATAAATGAATGAAATACATCCTCATCCTCAGTGCTCCCACGTGCTTCTGCAGGTGAATAGACATGACTGGGAGCTATGGATGCAGGGAATGCTGCTTCTCTGTTATTGCAGTCTTTGCTATCATTCCCAGAGCCTGTGACTACCCTTAGTAGTTTGGACCACAAAGTTCTGGAATCAGATAGCCAGGATGGGAGAGAAAGAATGGTGGTTTATGGCAGACTTCCTCAAGAAGGGTGGATATCTTTCCAGATGCCAGTTTGCAGTCTCCAGTGGCAGCATGCTGGCGGTCCCCCGTGCACAGGGTGTTTGCTCAGGTCTGGGGTGGGCCCTCGTGGACCTGTGCCACAGAGGACACAGGAGTGCAGGGAAGCTTTTCTCGCCTTAAAAGGCAAGATTTAGTACCTTCTTTCCAAGTGGTTCCTTGTCCTCTCTCCTTACTAAAAAAACCTGGGAGGCTAAAAGCCTGACTTCATGACTTGAGCCAAAATCAATGGGAGCAGAATGAGGCTCTCTGTGAGTTTAGATGGGCTTGGATTTACAAAATGCATACTTTGTACACCAAGTATACATTAGTGATTAAAATGTACTGATTGAAAAGGAAGTACAAGTAATAATGCCATAAGCTTTTATTAAGTAGCTGTCTGAAAAAACAACACTTGGTTGTAATGCAAATATGCCAACACATGCAGCCTTTCTTTCCAGGTATGTGTTAAAAGCTAATGCCCTTAGACATTCTAACAATTTGCATATACTGAATCCACTATATAGAACAAAAAATTACTTGCATAATGAATTGCACACGCACAAAAAAGAAGGTGTGCAAAATAAACACATCAACTAGCTGAATACTAATTGCCTATATGCAAAATCTGGAGACACTCAGTATGCAGAACCAATCAGTTATCACAGTGAACACCTATAACTAATTTCCTCCAGCAAGAAAATTTTCCATTAGCTTTAGTGAATTTATACCCATTATAGAAAGGTTGTAGCTAAATAAATATTATTTTAGTTTAATTGGATTAAAAATTAGAAATGCAAATTCTGGTGCACCATGTCTCTAAGTCCTTGTCTCCCTTTTTATGGTAATACCCTTCTAATGGTTTAAGCCTATGAAGAAAAAACACTGAAGATTTTAACTAGCAGCTTTGCAGGGGGGCAGAAGGGAGCAAAGAAGATTTAGTGGTGAAAAGAGCAAATAAATAGGTGCTCCAAGATTAAAAAGAGGGTAGAAGTGCATGCTGAGCTGTTGAAAGACCTCTCTGTGTTTAAAGAAAAATATTGTTTGGTTCTTTCACCAGTGCATGATCAAAATAAGAGGTACAAATTAGTTCATGGCTGCTGAAGCTACAAAACATCATGCAGAGAGCTGTCTTTGGGAACGTTTTAATGAGGAGAAGAGGTCATCAGACTGTGACATTGCTTTTCAGAATTCTTCAAGAACAACACAGACTTCCTGTTCCAAATGTGGTAAAGAATAAAACAACCTTAGTAGTAATCGTACAACTTTTGAACCGTGTTCCTTGGAAATACTGTACTGTGCTCATTTTGTAGCTTTAGTTAGCTATCTCAAAGGAACTCTTCCATATTTTCCATGTGCTCTTATTTCAAAAGTACAGTGAAATGGTAGAGCTTCAACAAGGATTATATTTATAAAATAAAGTTTTATTCAATCTTCTAAAGAGATTTTAATGTTTTCATTGCTCTAGGTGAAATGGTACACTGTGGCTCTGTTCATTAACATTTAGCATCAGTGCAAAAATCAAGGATTACCACATACAGTTTGAAAGGACATCCAAAATGACTTTGAAATTAAATTCACTACAATCTTAGTTTTACAGCATTTCAAACATGATTTTAAAATGTATAAGTTAAGTTAATGGCATTCCAGGTCAAATATTCCCAGCCCAATAACAAGTTCTACATAGAATGTCATTATTTAAATTTCTGGCATATTGTATATGCTGACTAGAATTGAAGAAGTCCACAGTACATTTAATAAATAAGATGTATGCTACCATGCATTTATTGTAAAAGAAGCTTCCTTAAGGATATTTAGAGAGACTATTAGCAAAAAGAAGGTACTGGTAAATCAAATAATTATTCTAAGTTAAGGGTATCTCACAACTGGAATTACATCAGGATTGCCAATAATTATTGAAAAAAGGAAATAACTAAAAATTGACAACAGTTTTTACTCCTGATAAACAATTGCTCCTGTGAAAGAAATAGGTATTAAAATCATGATTTCTAACCCTCTGTTTCAAAGGTTTCTAACAGTAAGAAAGAATACAAATGTATGTAAAATAATGTTCATGAATCTGTACTATGGTTAATAATTTGGCTAAAATTTGACTTACCTATTCATTAAAACAGAAAAAGCTGTGTAACAGGCCTTTCTATTTTTAGACTGATTGGTATGATGATATTATGAGTAATAAAATTTCATTTGGAAAAGCATCAGCAACAGTGATATAAAGCTAGTGTAGATGGTATTTCATGTGCCACAGAAATTTTATTTTCATCCTTTTGTTGTATGACCTTTTAAATTTATAGTCACTATGTCAAGAGAATTAAGGGTAACATAAACCATAATGTACAACACCTCTCTTTTCTTTTTCCACTAAATAAAGGGGGAAAACAAATTTGGTAGCTGTCTTCTGTAATCAGAAAGGAAATTTCTATCATAACAATTTCTCTCAGTTTTTTCCAGAGCACTAGTAAATGTCCACCTAATGAGGCATGTAATTCTAACCTGGAGATTGAAAGTCTACAAAAATCCCATATATCTGTTAGTTAACAAACCATTCAAAAATACATTCTAGTAATAAATATTTATTTTTATGCCAATAATCTTACAGCTTCAAATATTAATTATTGCCTGTTCACTGCAATCTGCAACATTGTCACATGAATCAGTTTACTTAAGCATTGATTTTATATTCTGTGGTATTGTTTTCTTCTCCTTCATGTGGGGTACTAAATAGGCAGTTGGAAATATTTTAGTTGTCTGTTTCATATCTAAAAAAATTCCTGATGCAAATTTTTTCCCCAAAGGCTAAAAAGTTTGTTGGTTTTCAGTTTAAACCTTTAATCCTGTTTGAATGGATTGATGTCTTTTTCCTTGATTTACCAGATTCTTCTGTCAGTGATTAGGGCCTGGGAGTTTGGGCTAATCTGAGATTTTGCCTCTTTTTTTATGGTCATTCTAGTGCCCATTATTCTTGTCTTTCTTTTTCCCTTTCCAAGAATACCACTGTATTCTATTCAATAACCACTGCTCACTGAAAGAAGATGCCTTAGATAGCCAATTAGCTGTTATGCATAGAGATTTTAACCAGCATGGTAGCAGTATTTGTTACAGGACTGTAAGCAAAGCATTGAAAAATAAATGTTTAAAAAGAGAGGGGAGGAAAAGGTGATTCTGAAATTCTGAATTTTGCTTTCAATTATCCCAAACTACATCTAGAGCAGTAATGACAAGTGTAAGTTTTGCGAATCAACATGATAGGAGAAAAGACTCTTTGATTCAGTGAATAAGCTGTGATGTAGAAATCCTGGAGCAGTTTGACTAGTAAGTATGCTTTTATAATTAGAGTATCAATGATTCTCTGACTAAAGCAAAAGTGTTGTAGGGTTCTTTGATAGCAAATGTGGGCAGCTCTTGGAAACTTTCATATAACTGTCATAAAACAAGACTACTGAATGTTTCTGAACTGAATGCCATTAAATCCAATTATTAACTTCTTTGACTGCAGCCGATGTCTAACTTCTTCTTGAGACATAAAGATGTAAGTTTTGAAAAAGCCCCCTACATTTAGAGACAGTTATAAAATAAAGGGCTATAATCTAGGAAAAATGGTATATATCTGTTTTTTGTAATCAGAGCTTAAACTACCAGTTTTCTTTTAAAATGGATTTTTGGTAAAGAAAACAAGCAAAATACACAACAACAAACAAAACACATGACAATGTGCAAAACAAGTATTTTAGTTTTTTTTGTTTACATAAAGTGATGTTCTTCATTAAATGGCAAATATGTATCTTCAAAATGAAATGATCCATAAACTAAAATATCGGTAAGATTATAGAAGCATCATGGTATATGTGTATAACATTATGTGACATTAGTTGAGTATCTATTTGTATTGCCATTAGTGACTCTTAATAGGTTTATGGTTTTCATGCCTATATTTTATCTTTGTAATCAAAATGTATGAAAAGTAGTTTGATTTGCGCATCTTCAAAAATATTTGATTTGCTTACATAAACATATTGTTTAAAAGTTTTAGAAATATTTTGTAAAATTTATATATTTCTATAACTCTTCTGAAATTTTATCAAATATCAATTGTACAGAAAATAATGATCATATCAAAATTATTTTTGCAACTTTAATATAGTTTTGGTTCTCAGTGTGAACTTTTTTTTTAGTAAACAAAAGTCTGCAATATTTTTGAAGCAGACTTATGTGCTATTTTGGGCAAGGTATTACAGCAGATACTGAAAAAGAGAGGTCAATCCCTATAACACAGAAAAGGTTTCTCAGGACTTTTCTATTACAGAACATGATGTTTTAACACAGAATTTTCTATTTAGAAGCTACTCTAAATGTCTATTGGTACTAAAGGAAATATCTGTTGGTACTGAAGTAGCTGCACGTGTTTTAATATTGCTGGGTTAAACCCAGTACATCTTGTTGGATTTTTCCTTAAAATGTTAACTCAGTGATAACAGAACATTCCAGTGAGCTACACCTGGTGGGTCCTTGGCAAGCAGATGTATACATCTGTATATCATTGTGCACTGCATTAGTATGCTGTGCATGCTTTATGATCTTGTCAGGACTTAAGAAGGTTATTTAATGAGTGTGAGACATACAGAGGGACAGTCTAGTGCTGTACACCACTGTGGAAATATTTGAATCAAATAATTAGCTGATTATGTAATAAAGTACCACTGTTGCCATAGGGAACTGTGGGACGTTTTACATTGCTGAGTTATTCTTTGAATGAAACAAACCCTAACCTTGGGTTTCGTTGCAGTCATCACAGATTCCATGGCAGTTTTAGCAGGAATGCTGAACTATGTCCTAACCAAATTCTAGATGCATTTGTTAGCTTGAACACATCCATGGGGTTTCTCACTTCATAACCCATTGCACAGTGCTTTTTTTATCTTTTAAAAAGGTGTTATGTGTCACCGGTTGCAACCTTCTTAGAAGGAAATTCTTTCAAGGAAAACTTAAATGGGAGAGGTCACTTATAAATGTGTTTACATGAAAAGCACATTAGTAATGGGTACCTTGAGACAGGTGAACAGGAAAGATCCTAAATCATAGGATTCTGAAAAAGGTAGCAGCTGTAATTAATATAGAATAATTCTCAAGAACTCAGTAACTGGTATTTTTTCCAGCAGTGTGCTTATATATATATATGAAACCAGATGTTTATTTATATGACAACAGTGTATATGTAATCAATCACTTAATCAGGCCCAAGGTTTCTAGAGTGCCAGGACAGGAGCACTGATCTCTGCTTCTGTCAGCAGAGAACGGTTGGGATGTCATTTAGTGTTCCCTTGAGAGTAATTCTTCTTGTCCTCAGGCCTCTCTGTGCATTCCTTCCATGCAGCCCTGCAGGTTCATGCTCAAAGACTGAAAGGTGAAAGAGAAGACGAGAAAATCTTTCAGAAACCTCACAGAAGCAACCTAATAGACAGTCACAGTGTAGTAAGGCAAGGGCAGCACATTGCTTGAAGGGGCCCTGATATGTGAAGGTAAATGGCCTTATCATTAAGATCCAGTAATTTAGGAGGCCAAACTTCCATTTTGTGGCAGTCATGAGAAAAGAAACTGTATCCCAGAAGAAGAACAAGAAGGGAACTGCCTGAGTATAAAGTATTGGCCTGTTATCCCTGCAGGTCCAGCACAGAAAAATATTACTCAGGGAGGAAAAGTGAGAAGAGACAGACCCGAAGGAAGGGCAAATAGTGAGACATAAAGAATGCACAAGATTCTTAAAGCTGATATTATTAGCCTGATGCTGCCAATTTCATACTCAAACCGGTAGCTTAAATGTAGTAACTATACATCTGTAGTGGCATTTGTTAAAGATTAATCAAGGAGATTTAAAATCCTAATTTTAGGACTCAGGACTTATATTAATATTATAACTATGGGTAGGCAGAAGCTTTGATCCTTTTCTCTAGCACTTTAAGTCTCACTTCATGATTGCTGATGAGTTTAGAAAAGTTCTACCTGGTGCCATGCACATACCATATCAAGAACCCAGTACAAGAAGTCAGGTGATTTTTGCTTATATTTCTTTCCAATCCGCAAGATATTTTTCCTACTTACACTAGAAAAAAAAAGGTTTCAGACATTATTCTGTTTCACTTCCTCTCAGGCATGCAGACACATACTCTGGTTTTAAATTGGGATGCATGTAAAACCTTGTTCTGAATACGAATAATAAGAAACTATGTATGGTATCCCCAATCCCTAAGTCTTTTCAGCTCCAAGGAGATATGCATTTCTATTCATATGCCATGAGTCTTCTAGAATTGAGAAGGTGAAAATAAAGCATGTGAAACAGGAAAAAGGCAAAACTATCAGGTTTTTCTCCTTCTAAAGCAGTTTTCTGTAGTTACAAAATGGTATTTTACAATCATGTCCAGGTTAAAGTTTGACAGTTTTGCAGGTATTATAATTATCTAGCAAGGAAGCTACACAATTGCATATATAATTTTTACAACATCATAGTTTGAAAGAGAATTATGAGAGACCAGTTGTCCTGAGAAGTGAGCTCTGAATGCAGGAAGTATATATCAGCATTTACTTGATAACAACTAAGAACTGAGAATATCCATCCATGTCCTTCACCATACCAGCACCTACAATGAGGGAAAGCAGATCTGGAGCAAGCAAGCAAGACATAACAAGTACATATATTTGTGAGTACAGGGCACCCTTAAAGAGTGATGCTCAAGGACTGAAGTTATTAATTAGAATAAAAATTATCCTGAAAACTACAGGAGGGACTACTTGGGCTGCATTAAAAGATTTTTAAAAATATCTGTGAACCTGACGTAAAAATATTCTGGTGAACATTACAGAAGTATCTGTTGTTTAGACTGTCTAAACTTGTTAACCTTATGATTGTTTCTGAACTATTTTTGTTGAAAAGTTCTCATTCCTGGACATGGCCCCAGGCAAATTTCTGTGTGCATGCTTCTGTATAGAAAGCATCTCTGAGAGCAAGTCTTATCAATGTAAAACATGATGATAATAATAGACATCATCATCATATCATATTATTATATTCAATAGTTGTAGATTACATATAATTTCTTGGGATTACTTAAACTATAGCAACAAATCTCTTGTATCATTTTGAGCATTGCTGCAGCATATATTTTCAGAGATTGAGAAAAAATTTTTGCACAGCTGATCTTTTGCCTGCCAAAGGTCACAAAATGAAGATCAAAGAGATGCTTCATCTCCATTTCCAGGACTCCCCCTTGGTACAGAGACAGGGAGATAGAGAAGAACACAAAAGCAGGAAAGTCTCCTATTGAAAAGCTGAGAAATATCAGGAACTTAAAACTGGCCAGCAGGTATTCACACTATCTGTGAATACTTGTGTCTTCAGGCTGTGGAGGAATTTTTGTGCTCTTCATCTGATTTAATATGTAGCAACTGTGCTTCTGGTAACAGGTCTGCTGCACGAAATGAATGCATGAAATTAATGGTTTCATAACACAATTTTAAATCTATTTTGCATAAGGAGAGACTGTCAAACTTATCTGATCTGAATTTGCATTTCGTATAGGATACAATGTATTTTCATTAGAGGGTCCATGGAAATTGAATTTGTTCTTCATTCGTCTGAAAGATGAATATTCTATCAAAGTTCATGGAGAACCTTGCATTGCACTGCCTAGGAGGTACAAAGGCTCTTACTGAAGGGACTGCAGAAGGCCCAGTTTGGGTCAGGAAGCAGCCTGAGGCAGGTGCTGAAGTTTCTGGGTGGAAGTGGGAAGGAGTGTACCAGAGTTGTGCCTTTTGACCGTAATGAGATGCCTCTGTGCTTGTGTCACTGTGCTTGCAGTACGCCTAGTTTTGATCAGGATGCCTTCAGACTGTCAGCAGAGGGGTCTACCTTGTGAGTTGAGCTCTGGGAATGAAGATGGAGAGGGCTGTATGGAGTCTTCCTCAACATCTCTAGTCCCTATACAGTCCCAGGCATTTGATTTGAACTAATCCTGCTGCTTCATTGAGACAGGAACTTCATGATGTGGTGGCACAAATGTAGTGTGACAAAGAGAGGTTAGTTCTTCCATCTGTTTGGGCTGGACAGGATTCTCATGTCTTGGTAGTATCAAGTGTACCAATCAAAGGACTTTGTGTTTATTTCTTTATTGTTGGTGGTGAAAAGTAGTAATTTCTTTTATGGAGTTACACAGTTCTTCAAGCATGTATCCTTATAGGGTGTATTATAAATGTTTGTGCTTTTATCTTTTTGAACACAATTTGTTGTCTTGATTAGTGAGTTATCTAAATGGAACGAAACAACCCCACCTAAGTGACAAAATTACATTGTTCGTCTTGACTCCAGCTTCCTGATGAAATTTGATTCCTTCATATCCGTAAGGAGTCTCTTCCCCAGGGCTGAACTGCCCAGCACAGTGGGATCATCTGCTCACAGAAGCCCTCATATAGAAGACTTGCCTTTGTACTGGTAATTACCAGATCTGGTTTTGGCTCTATGAGCTGGAAACCTAAATATCAGCATATAAACAAAGTTGTCCCAAGCTGAAAAGGAACTTTTCAAATCAAATTACACATTCTGTGTCAACATCCAGACTGATCATTCGCAGCAGATGTATTATTTTTGAAAAGATGCCTATACATAATATTCATAGTCCCTAATGTTTTCATTAACAAAATTGACAGTACTAATCAGCATTTGAATATACTAATTGGCCATGTGCTGTTCTAATTTCCACTTTGAGTGCTGTAAGGAAATGTATTGTAGTTATGAACTGTGGATTGTTGCTAATTTGTAGGATACCAGGAGTGATTAATCAAATTATTGCAAAAACACCATATATGCAGATATAGTATTGAAAAAAGTAATATTTTTTAAAAAAAGAAAATATTGACAATTTAGTATGTTTTCCAGGATAAGAAATTATCTTTATTTGGTTTAAAAAACCAGAAACTTCCTTTTTTTGGCAGTCTGGTGAATGGATTTATGTTAAGGACCCTGGGACTAACACGGTAAGGAACACCCTCCAGACAGGAAAGCGCTGTGACAGCTGAGGGCTTCTAGAGCTGGTGATTCAAGGTTCTCTGTTAATTGTATTATAGTCTCTGGTGTCTTTTATTGTGTTAAAATATTAATTTAATGAATTATTGGGATTTTATGTCCTGTATTCCTGAATCTGCCTTTGATGCTGAAGGGAGGAAGATGCACTGAAGTGGAATTTTCAAACCCCCTTGCTAACTGAAGAGCAAATGACCTTCAAAAAGGCAATGGGACTTCTGTTGCATAAACACTCTCCTTAGAATTGCACCACAAGAATATATTAACCAATAAATTTAGATTGTAAGCTAATGGCAGCTCTTATGCATTTTAGTTTGGGTAGAAAATATGCGTGTATTTACCTGAGTGCGCATGTACACATTCAAAAAGCACAGCAAAAGTAAAAAACAGTATCATAAAATACAAGTGGGTAGAGGCTATTTCTCATTAAGATAATGGTAAAAACCTGACAGTATCTAGTTGTTATACATTGGAAAAAAAGAAAAAATAGCTGCTACCTTGCAGAAGACTATTACTTTATCCTGTGTACTCCTTTCCTTGTTTTTTCCCCAGAGATGCACTTCTCTGTTTCCTCATATGAGTGTAATAATTGACCTCAGGTGAAGCTGACAGCAAATCATAGGGCTTTCTCTTCAGATTCGGAAGGAGGCAAAATGGGATGCTACATGCACAGACACCCCCACTTCTGTAGGTCATTAGCTGGAGACTTACTGATGCTGCCCTTTCTGTCTTTTGGCACCTGGGCATTAGGCTGGACGCTTCTGCAGAAGGTCAGCATGACACACAACCTTAATGGAGGTGTAAGCAGTAATATTTAGCTGTCCCATTCACACGCTGTAAGCCTGACACGCAACACAATTGAACACACTTCTGACCTAGAGTGGAGGTAGGAACTCCAGGGATGATGGTCAGACTGTGTTCGCAACAGACCCACGCCACAACGGATCTTAATAACCAGCGGTTGCTGTTGTGTGCCAGCACCTCCTGCTTTCATTGCAAGAAACCCTAATTGTCACCAGGGTCACCACGTTTATCCTGAACGTCGTCAAATGAAATAACTTTCTTTGGTTCTAGGTTATTCCTCAAACATCACTTTCTAATACTTTTGATTGCTAAAGAAAGACTGGAAATATCATAGGCAGCAATACAACTATTGGTAGGAGCTTTTCTTCACAAACTTGTTTCTGTGGGAATGTTAATCAGGAAAAAAAAATTGTGCATGAAATCCTGCTACTGCCTTACCTTTGAGACTTGCATTTTCAAAAAGTTGATGGCAGGGGACTGCACATTTTCTTTTGCTGCTACTCCAGCCTGGTCCCTCTGCAGTAGTGACCTCTACACTTATTTTGCTTTTCAATGTCTTAAAATTTAGTTTTCTGTGCAGTCATTCACATTGAACCCTGAAAAGAAGATACATAAATATTTATAACAATAAAAGAGAAAGAATTTCTTGACTTTTATGGGCTTCTGATATTTTATTAGCCAGTCTACCTTCACCCTCACCCTTACTGGTCTCCCTGTGGTAGCTCTAGCTTTGCTGATCTTGTAGACAAATGATGGAAGCATCTGACTTAGAGCCTTTTAGAATCAAAGAAGATTGAGAGGGAAAAGACCTGCTAGGTCATTTTGTCCATCCCCTGCCAATACAGGATCATGACCTACTGTACAATAACTTCACTAATGTTTTGCCAAGTTTCAATTTAAACAAATCAAGTGGCGGGGATTATATCACTTTTTTTTGGGGGGGGGAACAATATATCCCCATTTTTTTCATATTTTCTATGAAGAATTGTTGTGATATTCTACTTAATACTCTTTATATCACCATAATTACAAGGATAACTTATTTTCTTCTTGTCATAGTTGTTTCTCTCTTGACATGCATGTTTTTAATATATATTTTGTCAGAAGCACTGTATTTATCATGTAATTCTTTCCAGCTTTCTTCATAGCTCAGATCCTAAATCCCTTATTAATGTTTACTGTTTACTTTCATTTAATTTCCTTCCACTTTATTAATCTGTCTGGTATAGGCTGCTCAAAAAGATATGTATTGCTCATTATATTATCCTAGGTATGATTCTCAGGTGTTAGTGTTCTACAGCAGGGCTTTTGTCTGAGTCATAATGTGATGCATCTGGATGCTAATTTCCAAATCTCCTTAGTGTCCCCCTTTATACTTTAATGCAGCTGTCTGACCAGTTCTCATTCCTGTCTTTTATTGCACCAATTTATCTTTTCCACACTGCTGAAATTCTATTTTAGTGAATTATCTTTTCAGTTCTCAAGTAAGCCAATTTGTTTATTATCTTCATCTTCATTAATATTTGAACTCATCCTACTTATGCCTATGCACTTTTGTAGAGTGTAAAATTTTTCTTTTTCAGAATTTCCGTATCTTATATTTAATTCAAACTGGAAATTAAAAAAGAAAAAAGCAGCCAGAATTTGCATTACATAAAGTGTGTTTATCTTTTAAACATCAATTTTATTTTTACTGGAGTGGCAAGGACTAAACTGCTACCAACAGAAATATACGTTTATTGCTTGCCATTGCTACAGATCAGAGTTAACAGATTATATTTGAATATTTTCAAACCAGTATATATTTACCTTTCACTTGAAACTAACCTTCATGCAAAATTCTTATGATATTTTTTACTTTGAAATAACATATGCATTGTTTTAACAGAACTTTCAATTTTTTTTGTTTCCATTGGCATTCTTTGACTTGATGGTATGACAAGAAAATTTTGAAAGCCCAAAAATTATAAAGAATAAAAGAAAAAGATACTTCATGATTTTTAAAGAATTTGCTGATACTACTTGAACGCTTCTGAAGAAAGTAAATTGTATTTCAAATTACTGTAGAAATTAATAGGATTTACTTTGGCTATTTGTAAGATATTGTGCAAACCATGTAAGTTAAGTTGGATTTCAGTTTCAGAACATGGATTTAACTTACTTTTTATTTTTTAATTGCAAAATTGCTCAGATAAATGAATGTTTTATAAATGGAAGTATGTTTGAAGTTTCTATACGTCTTTTATACTTAACATTTATGTATGTAACTGTCCTCCTTTTCCCCTAATAATATAACTAAAAGATCATAAGTATGTATTCCTTAATAAACACATATTCCTCCACTGTCAAAAGCAGCTCCAGGCAAAATGTTGTCAAGTAAAGAGTTAACAAAAAGGTCAATGAAATGTGAAGACATTTGGTCCTCAATGTGTACAAAAATAATATTTGTGGTTTTTAGATTTCTTTTATGTTTCTATCGTGCAAAAATAGATTTTTTTTGATTGAACATTTTCAGCCTTCCATTGACTGAAAAAGATGACTGCCTTAGGGCATTTTTGAAAGGGAAAACTAAAAGGAAAATGACTAAATTCTTTTGTTCAGAACTGCTGCTCTGCATATCCAGAAAATTTTTTAATACAAAGACATATCAGTCAATGGGGAGTTTAGTTTGCAAAAGGACTGCAGGATTAGGTTTTTAGTATGCAAGTGTGACAACCAAACAGGCATGATAAGACTGCGGTGACCAGGAAGGGGCAGGTACAGCCACCTTCTCATTTTTCGTATTTCAGGACTTTACAGGTTTTCACATCGAAGTAGTCTGTCCTAATGAATGAGGGCCAGGGAGGTAAAGAAGAGAAACCATTCACACTGCAGTACAGCTGGGAAGCAACACCAGCTAGTCCCATGGTTAAGGCAGCCTGATGCTCAGGCACAAGAGCAAGGTGACCTTCTGGGCACATGGGAAGATTTCAGTTTTTGCTGAGCTTTAGTCTGGTGCTGACTGCGCACATTTACCTGTAGAGCAGGTAAATAGCGCAGGCACAATGGATCAAAGCCTGTGTACGAAAGAACTCTCTGTGGCTAAGGAACAACATCAGCAGTAAGGAGATACAGCACTTTATTTCATTTTATTTTTGAATCAGCACAGGTGTGTTAGCTAGACTGTTCCTCAGCTTTCCCTCTTACTTGTATCTATTAGAAGAGGCTGCTGTGAGAAGCAGTGCTGTAGTTTTTGTAATGTATGTAACATCAGAGCCTTAACTGAAGGTGCTCTGAAAGAAAAAAACCGGATCCTTGTCCTGACATTTATTCTAGGCTCTCAAGCAGTGCTCTATGGGGTCAAATTTCAGGGGTCAAAATTACTGGAATAAGCTTCAGAGCTGATGTTTATTTTGTGAACAAAAAGAAGATGGAACGTTAGAGTGTTAAAACTTGCATTTTTATGCTATTACAGTTATCCCCTCTTTAGCTCATATTATCTGTTAAGAAATACATTGACCAAACCTTGGTCAAAAGGAAAAATATCGCAAGACTTTCTTCTTTTTCTTCATTGCTGTTGCTGGCACAACTAATAATGTTTTAAATTTTTTTTATTTTCTTGGACATCTTAATGCATGACAGTTTTTTAATGGTTGTTGTAGTTTAACAGGGCCATAAAATTTTTGAAAAGACCCTAAGCAGGCATTTGCATAACTGGGGAAAGAATTCTATGCATCAGAAACATAATGCGCATTTTAAAAGGTCCTGTTGATATACACCGAAACATTGGCTATATTAATAAAGTCTATTTGAATAGAAAAGAATAGTTCAGTTGGAAGGGATCTACAATGATCATCTAGTCCAACTGCAGGGCCACTTCAGGCCTGAAGGCAGTGGGCATTTTTATTTTTGTCATTGACTCTGGAGAAGGTCATGAATTGTTTCTACAGATAGATCAACAGCGAAATGAAGACTAAAGAAATAGAAAAATCATGCACAATCAAGCTGATATGTTTCTATAGTGAGATGATGAGCTGGTACCTTGACTTTCATAAAGCTTTCGAAGCTGTCTCCTACAGCATCATAGACAAACTGACAAATTTTTAACTAGACAGTAAATGGTGAAGTAAATTGAAAACTGGCTGAACTGCTGAGCTTAAAGTGCTGTGATCAGCATTGCAAAGGCTGCCTGGAGACCAGTAACTAGTGGTGCTCCTCAGGGCTCAGTACTGAGTCCAATATTACTTAAAATCTACATTCATAAGCTAGATGGTCTGACAGAGTTCAATTTTGCAGACAACAGAGAATCAGGAGGACTGGTTGCTATAACAGATGACTGTGCTGCTCTTCAGAGAGACCATCCAGAGAAATGGGGTGACAGAAATCTCAAGAAATTCAATAAAATTAAATGTCAAATTGTGCTGCTGGGGAGGAATAACTGCATGAACTAGTGCAGGCTGGGCTGGCTATCTGGGAAGCAGCTATGCAGGGAAGGCCCTGGAGACTCTGGTGGACTATGAGCCCACAGCACACCCTTTCAACAAGAAAGTGCAACAGCCTCTCCTTGGGTACATGCGAAACCACACCACATAACTGCATTGAGGGTGATCCTTTTCCTCTCCTCAGCACTGGAGAGGCTGCAGCTGGAGTGCTGGGTCTGGTTCTGAACTGCCTAACATGAAAGGGACCTGGATATACTGGAGTCAGTCCAGCAAGGGGCCACAAAGACGCTGAAGGGCTGGGAATTTGTGAGTTATGAGAGGGTGAGAGAGCTACCACTGTTCAGGATGGAGAACAGAAGGCTCAAGATGACCTTCATGTGTAGAAACACCTACTGGATTGGGAGGAAAAAAGGTGAAGCTGGCGTCTGAGTGGTGCCTAAAGGTAGCCCAAGAGGCAATAGGCACAAACTGAAATGGGAGAAATTTTAATTCCTCATAAGAAAATTATTTTTTTAGTGTATGCATGATCAAACACTGGAATAGTTTGCTTGGGGAGGTTGTGTAATCTCTGTCCTCGATGATATTTAAAAATCAACATGGCCCTGAGCAACATAGCTGATCCTGCTTTGAGCTGGGCAGTTGGACTAGATGATCCCCAGAGGTCTTTCCAAACTCACCCATGAAGGAGTTCTGTGGTTCATCATAATAAACTCTGCTGCAGTCATTAGAGATTTTAGAATACTTCTTTACTTCTTTTTTTTCTTTTTCTTTTCAACTCCAGGGTAAATCATGTCATCAATAAACAAAAGGCTGCTCACACTGTGGTGTACCACTTCCCTCATTTTGCTTTCTGTTTATCTAATAGTGCTTTCTGTCAGGGCTTGGGCCAAGGAACAGGAGATCTAATATCTCGTGCTGTTCATATTACATAAAATGTTCACACTGCAGGGAATTAGTGATTGTGTTCAGGACTCATTGTGTTTCCTGGGGGCAAAGGCAATATACATGACTATAAATGTGCTTTTATTTTAAAGGGTTGGAGGTTGATACTACAAACACTTTCTAGTGTGAGCAATTCTGATATAAGGTTTTCTTCTCCAGAGCTACTCACTTTTGAAAGGGTGACTCTTTGCAGGAACCAGCCCTTGTGTTGTATGTGGCAGTTCAGAAACTGGACTGTGAAAATATTTCTTCTTCTAAACATACAACAATAATGTGGATGGTTGTTAGCAACACAATTCCTCCAGCAAATGGGAATGGTTACTGCATACAAAATCAGTTTTGCTTTCATTACTTTTCAAGCAATTACTTATATATATATAGATATAGTATCTGCTATAGAGCAAGTAGGAAACAGAATGGAGAAAAATGAAGGCTTCTCATTTCAATTGTGGTCCTTTTTTTAACTGGCAGTTGTTCCTGTTTTCAAGTGTTTGTTTCTACTTTAATGAGGATACCAACTTTCATCCAGTGAGATGTGTGGGTCACTTTGTTAGCGCACTTGCACACACCAAGGCAACACACCAGCTGGAAATTTTGACTTTTAGCTGAATTATTTTTCCCCAGCAAATGGCTTTCCTTTTGACATATTTTAATGTACTTGCACACTGAGAGGAAGAGTGGGTGAACAGAAAACAGACTGTTTTATTAACCCAGCAGTCACCTTTGAGATTCATACGTGTCCACTTTTTTCTTGCCTTTGTACCTAATCCCAAGAGCCTGGTACCTGGCTTCCCTTGGAATAACAAAGTCAGTCACAAACCTCCAAACATGATTGTTAACTGAATGCCAACTGTTTCTTCTCATCTTTTTTTTTTTTTTTTCTTGCTACTATGTTAGGGATTGTGTCCTTATGGGTGCCCTATAACCATAATATTAATTTGGGTTTATACTGAAGTTTTGTTTTGTTTTCTTTAATGGTAGAGGTACATTGTTCAAGAAATTAAATTGCTGCTTCTATTTTGTGTGTGTGTTTTATAGTGATTCTTTCAGCTCTGCGCATAGTGGGAAGGGAAGAAATAAAGCAATGCTGCAGGCACTTACTGGACTACAGTTTCAGCTCAGAGGAAAGCTACAGGATCAAAAGTGGCCAGACAAGCACCCTCGAGAAGAAGCCCATGCACATTATGCGCAGTGTCATATGCCAGTTTCACAGTATCCTGCGTTCAATGGATTTTTTCCAATGGGAACACAGTTTTCATCAGACAAAGCTCCAGCAATCTCAGAGGTATGAATATTACCAACAGATATTTACAAAGCAGATTTCAGAATGCTGTGTTTTCTGCTGAAAAATACTCTTAATTGTAACACAGCTCATTTGGGAGTGCAGCTAAATGAAATCAGGAGAGAGGTGAGGATGAAGCTGCTGGAACTAACATGTTCTAAAAAATAAATAGGGCTCAAGCAAGCAAATACCAAGGTATTAAACTAACTAGGTCTAGTCCCTGTGCTGCCTCAAAACATGTTCTTTGAATCATTAATCTTTGGATCAACTCTCTAGTGGTCCAGGGCTGACAATTCACACTCTATCTTCCTTTTGGATAGAGGAATATCTCTGGAGTTTTCTTTCCACAACACAATGTATTTCCAGGCAGCAGCCGGGCTAAGGTCCAGCCAGAGGGCAGTGAGAACAGGGCTCAGCAGCTCTGTGTTTGCTTTCTTGCCCTGTGTCAGAGCAGGCAGCCTCTTATGACAGGGGGAGAGAGGATGCTGCAACCTGGTAAATCTGTGCCTGGCAGAAAAGGTTTTGGCACCAGCTATTTGGGAATACACTTTTTTATGCACTGTTTTTGACAGCCTGGGGCAGTTCTGGACTGTGGTCTGGTCCCCCATCTCCAAGGATGAATGATGGGCAAGTGGTTTGGCAGGTGGCTATGGTGTCCAGGACAGTTTTGCAGAGGCTATCTACTCGTTGGCCTTAGCAGAGTGTATGCAGGGGTGCAGAGCTGCCCCTCAACCACATCACCTCTTATGAGCTGTGAGTTACCAAGTGATGCTTAAAACTCGTCACTGAACATGTGAGATGATGCCACCATATTTCTTTCTATTTGGAAGTAACTGTGGTATTTCAAATACCACATGGTGGCAGCTGTTGATAAAGGCTGGTACTAGTTTGTTTTTCATTTTTAAAACTGAGGGATGATAAATTTCAATAAGTGGAGCAGCCAGATTTCAGACATTTCAAACATGTTACATCAGGAATGTTCTGATAACTTGGTATCTGATGCACTGAACCTTTCTTTCCTATTTAACAGTGGGACCAAAAAAAATTATAAATAGAGATTCAGCTACTATCCAAACTCTGAATCCAACAATGAATATTTTAAACCTTTCTTTGACTGCTAATAAACTTTCCCTCCAGTTCTCACCACTCCCTTTCTCTTCTGGGCTCTCTCCACTCTCCTGTTCCTCCAGTATTCCTCACTGTAGCCTGGGGAAAAGAAGTTTTAGAAAAATAATAAAGTTTTTATTTATTCCTTACAGATTTTCTGCCCCTGTGGGCATTTGCCTGCCTGTCTGGCTAATGTGCTGTAATGAATCTGCTCTCTGCCATACACACACGTATCATCCTATCAATCAGGGAGAGGAAATGCTGAGTATGGTGAGCACTAACAAGCACTCGGAGGGGTCAGTACACCAGTGCACTACAGTGGCATGCTACTTACCCTACAGGCTGCTTTAATTGGGGGAACATGAATGAGGCATCATGTGCCTGGCACCATGTCTTCTTGCCAATCTCTCTGCTTTGGCAAACTGACCCTCTCTGTTTCCCCTTTCAGGGCAGTGCTAACCCTCTAGCTCCTGCTGCAAGGCAAGTCCCTCTCAACCTCTTTGGAGTCTCTGGGTCAACTGTAGCAGGTGGAACTTCTGGAGGAGCTTGCTTGCAGAGGCTAGAGGGTGATCAAAGGGTGATGAAGAGCCTGTGGGGATAGCACTTCTTTGCAGGTTGGAAATCACAATGCAAACAGAAGTGGGAAAAGGTGGAGAAAAGGGGGCTGAAGAAAGTTAAAGCAAGGGGGAATAGAAGAGAGAAATGGTGAAAGAAATAGGAGGTAGAAACTGGAAGGGCTGAGAAAAAGTGGTGAGAAAGCAAATAAGATGAGAGAAAGAGATAAGGAAATAAAAGTAAAGAAGATCTGGAAAGTCATATATTACTGAAGAGAAAGACTAGAAGAAAAAAAAAAAGAGAAATCCAAAAATATTCCTGTGCCTAAATTGCAGGCGAAAAGGAAGCAATATCTCCAGAAGATCTCAAAGATCAGGAGGCTGGTGGAATTTTTTATGGCAGGTTTAAGGATTTAGACAAGAAATTGTGCTCAATCCATAATTAAGTAGAAGTGTTTCAAGTTATATACCTATAGATAGGTTGACTTCTAGACATGATTCCTTTTCACCTTTGTGGGGTGCCAGTATGCCGTTAAGGATGCAGCGTCATTGCCCTATAGCAAGATTTACTATTCTGTAAATTTTCTGCTGGAGGTTTCTCAGAAAAGCCTTTGCTGGCTGTCTGGAATGAGAAGAAAGATTTGTTGAGAAGAATGGAGGAATTATAAATCTCTGAGGGGCAAAAACATGTAAAGTGACATGTTGGGGTTAACAGCAGGTAAGGATGGAGTTTTATATCTTTCAGCAAGTCTCAAATTTTCTTGGCACAGAAGTTCTGGTGTTCCCAGATGTAGCATGTTTGCATGGCAGTCAAGTGATAAAAACATCTTAAAGTTGTTTTTCATTTCCCAGAGTGAGTACTAACGGGGAATCCATCTTGAGTGAATGGTGTTACCACAGAATGCCATTGAGAACACTGAGATCAAGGATTTGGGAAGTAGCAAGAAAGGTTAGTTTGGTACTTTAGAAAAAAAAAAAAAACAGAACAAAACTACAGCAAAGGCCCAACAAAGAGTTTGAAGTCTGAGACCTCTTTTTGAGACACAAAATCTTAATTCAGATTAATTTCTGTGCTGATCAACGGAAGTTACCTATGCTCTCCAGGAAGGCAGGTTAGCCTATGGAAATATCCAAGGCAGTAAAAGAGCTACCAGATTTTCCCCTGCAGTATTTGTAAGCTCTATAAAGTAAGAAGCTTGGGCTTTAGCAAACATCCCGATTGAAGATTTTGAAAGAAAACCCAGATGAAAGTAGGATTCCATTTGTAACTCAAAAAGTGTGACTTTAGCTCTTGAACAAATGACTGATAAGGTGAAGGGCAACATGTTATGAGGAATGCCATCCATCAGTCACTGGGCAAAGGCCAGGTTCCTCTTCGTCTGTTTACACCCTGCTGCCCTTTTCTCAGGAGTGTTCCAGTATATTAGTAAAAGTTCAGCTTAAATACTGACTAGAAACACTCTTTGAAGGAAAATTTATTTTCTCTAGGGGTGGTTTTTGTCAAATATTAATTTTGGTGGAAATTTTAGTATCTTTTATTCTTGAAGCAATCAGTTAAAACAAACAAACAAGATAGAATAAAATGGAACATAATAGAACAGTTTAGGTTGGAAAAGACCTTAAAGAACATCAACTGCACAGGTAACCTAACACTGCCAAGTCCACCACTAAACCCTGCACCTAAGTGCCACACCTCCATCCTTTTTAGACACCTCCAGGAATGGTGACTGCCACTTCCCTGGGCAGTCTGTTGCAGTGCTTGAGAACACTTTCTGCAAAGAAATTTGTCCTGATACCCAATCTAAATCTCCCCTGGAGCAACTTGAGGACATTTCCTCTTTTCTTCTTGTGACTCTTTATGATGGAAACCTGTAAGTTTGTCAAAGACATGAGTCAGAGACCTTGATCAATTGAAAGTGAGAAAAATCGCAGCAAAATAATAAATCAAATTTCTATATCGAAAATGCATATAAATAAATAAATAATCATCGAGTAGGACTAGGGATACTGATTTAGCTGTGTATTTGGGGCTGGTCTGACCATTGCGTCCTTTCATACCACCACAGATCCAGTAGGAAACTGGTGGGAAGGTGAGGACTAACCACAGAGCAGTAAATCATTAAAATATAAAAAAGATCTAAATTACCATGAAAGATTTGGGGAGCATTATCTGTTTAACTAGTGCAAAATGAAATTTAAAGGCAACCTGCAGAAAAATTCCTCAACAGCTAAGAGATACCAAAACACTGAGAACATGTTCTCCAACAAACACAGCGAAGGATTGCTGTGGGCAGTTATTGGAAGCTGATTTCAGGCACCTGAGTAACGAGTAATTACATAAGAGTAATGCTTGACTCCATATCCTGGGAAATGCTCTGCTTAAGAGCTGCCTGTTAACCACTTTAAAATCCCCACTCTACTATGATTTTCTGTATGAGTGGCTAGGAAGAATAATATTGTTGCAGCAACCTGGGACACTAAGGAAGCTTGAAGATAAGCTTCTCACAAACATGTCTGTCTATTAATGGCTATATTTCTTTTGGAAATAATTTGTTTTATGCTGCTGGGACTTAATTTTAATACTTTCTCTTTTGAAACCTTTCTGTGGGCAAATTTTTATTTAAAGACAGAGCAGGTTCTGTACAGACATTGCTAGGAGGGAAGTCATGGCTTTTTAAAATCATTCTGAAAATTACAAATACCTTTAATATCCTGGGCTGCCTGCCTTATATCTCCCAAAAAGGGAGTCTCATTTACGCAGTGTCTGCTACACTGGCATCTTTCCAGTTTCTTTTTTAGATGTCCTTTGTTGATTGCAGCAACTCCCAATCTTCCTACAACAATGCAAACACTTTCTTAAGCTGATATGTTTTTTGGTGGATTGGCAAATAATTTGATGGATTTTTGACAGATTAGGAGACAGTGTGAAAGGGCAAACATAATGGCAGTGTCTTAGTGCTCCTGCAAAAACATATCGTTTAAAAGCATGAAAATGCACTCTCTGTCCAAGAAGAACCCTTTCAGCACCACATATCTATTCCATCTGCCTCTATAGGCTCTCTAATACCATTAAAGGGCTTTGCTCCAGAACACAACTGCTGTGTAAATGACGTAGCAGCAGCACACAGAAACACAAGAATACTTAAGCTAGAATAGATCAGCTGTCCATAAAGCTTAATAATATGTTTCATAATACCTTCACTGGGCTCTCCCCTATCTCCGAAACAGGTGTCTGCATCTGAACTAGATGCCTTAGCAATTTTTGTAGCCAATGGGGCAAGCAGATCCATTTAAGATCCAATTTACCTGGCTTATCCTGGGCATGTACTTTAAGTAAGATGGATTTCACCCTCAAAGTGATATTTTTCTCCCTGTTGACTGTAAAAAAAAGTCTAGATAATTAGCTTGGATGTAGGCATCTGCATTTTGTCATAAAAACACTCAAATAAATTCCACCTCTATGTTTTTTGCTTCAGAGAAAGTATAGGATTCTCAAAGCTTCTTGATTCTGCTTCAAATTAGCTTATGAGATGATGCTTGAGGGTTAAAATTTAATTTTATGTTAAATTACCATATGTAAAGTAGTTGAGGTTGTTATGCTTTAAGTCTTCCTAGGCTGTTTGCTGAAGCAGGTTGTAGGAGCAGGGCTGTCTGTATCTGCAGATTGTTTCATGGCAGTCACTTAAAATACTTTACTTTTTAGTTCTATGCACTATAATATTTTTATTTTTTAACATAATACTTATTAATATTAAGAAAATACTTGGATTTTGTATTAGTATTACTATCATGAGAAGAAGTATATAGAAAAGAGGAAAGGTGGAAAATTATGTGAAGGGGTTCATAAATAAGAGGGAAAAGGGAAGTGGGAAAGAGAGCAAAATGCATTTTGGAATATCTGGAAAGACAAGGAGCAGAATGGAGACCAAAAGATATGAGTACCTGGGAAATAAATAGAGAGAGATTTGTGTAAGATCCTCAGGCTCACTCATTATTTTGTAGACTTTTGTATATCTTCTTTTCTTCTCTTTTCCAGACTTAACAGACTTCATCTTTTTAAACTTACAGTGTCTTAAGTCCACAGTCTCTATTCTTTCCCCATACATCTCATCTTTTTTTTTTTCATTTTTTTAGGCATTTTTATTTTTGCTATGTCTATTCTTGCACAAACCTCTACACATCTGAGCACAGCTGTTGACCTACTTCTGTGTGATAATTCCCATGGTATGGAAAACACTGATGTCACTGCTACTCAAGGAGTAAGTTCAGCAGGTCCATGGCCTTCAGTAGTTGAAGAGAGCATTGATGCTGAATCAAAATTTGATTTTTGTCTCAAAATTAGAATCACAGGTAGCGATCTTTTAAAGACTTGAAGCTGTCTGCTGTAAGGGTGGTTCATTTTAAAGTCTACTGTGATTCTTGATATGAAGGAGGCAAACTGTGGAAGAAGAAAACCAGTCTCTATGATGGTTTAATCATAGGATGTCCTGATTTCTTCCCATGTATTCTCAGCTCAGAACTCTGAGCAGTAGTGAGCTGTTTATCCACACTTGTACATTTAACTTTGTCTAGGACATATCCAGGCAGTCATACTGTTAGGACAGTTCCTGGCACAGTTTTAGCCTATGCCTATGAGTGGTGTCCCTCACTGAGGCTTGGAAGTTACAGTGTTCTGGGACAATTCATAATCAGCATTTTGCAAACAGCTGCATTCCGCTAGTTGTTGAAGGCTTCAATGACGAAAACGTGAACTCTTCCACGACATCTGGGCTCAGTGTCCACCACCATTCCTAAGCATATCAATTTTATGAACAAAATTATAGCTTGAGAGGGTCCTGTAAAACTTGTCTTTTTACAACCATGTGCTGCTCAATGCGTATTTCAAAATGGGTGGTGCAAATGGGGGAGGAACCCGTTAGCAAGAGATAAGTTTTTTTTCCCATGAAGAATATGAACAGCTCCCAAACAGAATTAACAAAGACTTTACAGTTGTAGAGTAGAGAACAAGAGTGCAAGGGCTGCTGTCTCTACCTTGAGGGTGTTCAGGCTTTTCCAGTGTTAATGAAAGGAGACTCTCTTTCTTGTCTCCAGCAGCAGAGAGAAGCTCCACAGACTTGCAAAGAAGATCAGCATTTTTTAAAATGCTGGCCCTGGATTAAAAGCGTAACAGGATTCCCAGCTTCCTACTGACTTCAGTGGAAAGGTGAGGACCATGATGGGAGTTAGGATTCCAGTATAAATCTACACTTGACTTGACAGTCATACTATTCCTGAACTGACAAATGGCAGCCAAAGAAGAAGTAGTCATGGTAAAGGGTCACTAGGGAAAAAAGGAGCTTTGAAAGAGCAGTTCTAGTCTCTATGACAAGTGCTATAGTAATTGAATTTTGAAGAGACCTGACTGTTGAGATATTAAGTATTATACACTACGTTAGTAATTACATAACAGATAATGTTAATGATTCTTATACAAGTGTTTGTTAAATCAGTAATTCAGATTTAATGAATAACCAATGGCCTTTTTTATAAGAGGGAATCCCATGCTTAATTTCTGAGATTAATCTTATTTAAAGCAAAAAATTCTCTCTCTGAATAGCTGGTAGTATTCAGTTTAAATTATCATCTGCTGAAGTGAGCAGTTGAGCTTCATCTGACATTTATTAGGACAAATGCATAAAGGCTGTGCTGTGGCAATACCATTTAATTGTCAAGGCAATTAGTTGCCACTTTGGATATCAGAATTGTCACAGAGTTAAAAAATAAGGGAAGAAGACATGGCAGAAATAGTTTCCTTTTTAAATGGAAATTGTGTCTGAATTTTATATTAGTCATAGAAGTGAGAATCTGATGGCATAGATCAGACCTGGACATAACAGGGAAAAAGTTATAATTTTAAAAACAGTTGATCTACTTGTGGCTTCAAACCAACTCTGAATTTTATAAAAAATTACGTAAATCATTGGATGCTAGGCTAAAATTCCCTGTAATGTTTATGGTTCCCTTACCTCCCTAGAAAAATCAGGATTATTTGTTTTGTTTTCAGCAATATGAAGATACTAAAAATGAAAAAAACCCTCATGCACTATTCTGTGACCTTTACTTCATTTGCTCTGAAATGTGTGTAGATCTTCTTAAGCAAATCATATGTGCATGAATCTTATCTTTTACTATCAGTTTTCTTAGTTTGAAAAGGATTCATGTAGTTATATTCTTTCAATATACAAGTAAAATGGCCACTGCATGCGAGAGTCCTCTTCAACTCTGCTCATTATTCTTGTTGTTCTCAAATGTTTTCTAGAGAAATTTGAAATCAGTTTTGCATTTCTGCCATGTAATGTTAACCGAGTAAAGCCAGAAAAATACAGTGTAGAAATGAGAGTTCATTTTGCTCAAGGCTCTGATGAAAAGTGCAGTGTCTGGAAGCCCATACCCTGGCAGCTTGTACAACGGCTGGCCTTTGGATTAATATAGGAATGCAAAGTTACAAGTCCTTAATCTTCATAAAGAATGACAACCATCTCTAAATGACTAGAGCCTGTGCATTCATCCCATCTTTCTCTGCTCCTCACCAAAGTGCAATTTACTGGTTTCAATTCTGTCCAGCTCAACTTCTACAGTCCATATTTTTCATGTGTTGGCCATTTCTGTATCTGGACAGATCAGAAAAGGATATTAGGTGATTCTCTGCTTTATAAAGAGGAAATTAGGGACATTTTAAATCAAACTCTAGGAAGAATTTAGCGAGATTTTTATTTTGGGTATGCTGGAGACCTCTGGGCTGTGTTGTGATCCATCTGTGTAGAGGGAGAATTTTGCTAATCTCAGCTGCCATTTACTAGCCCTGCAATGGTCCCAGTGCATCTCATGCATTTTTTCAAGACTGTTTCCAGCCATCTCCCAAAGTTCACTGTATTTTTACCATGAGGCAGATGATCCTATTTTCTGAGCAGTACCAAACAAGATTAGGTTAATTAATAACTATACTCTAAGTGAATTAGCTTCTATACATTATTTCTTTCTGAGTAAAGGTCCAGAACTGGTGGAGACCAGCACTTCAAAACTTGAGAAAGTAATATTTTTTCAGAGGCAAGACATTAAAAATTTGAGCTACAAGTTAAATATTGAATCCTTAAAATGTGTAGATCAATTGATTTTGGGTTAAGTTCTTTTGTTGGAGTGAGAGGCAAACATATTGAAGTGAAGGGAAGGTCCATATAGCTTCTACAGGTTTTTGAAATTAAACTGAAATATGATTGTAATAGTGTCAAGATGTCACGTTTTATCTGTGATAGATCCTGCAAGTCCAGTAAAACAAGAGAGGCTGACACCAATAGGTTTTAAGAGATCTCACACTTTTTCCATCATGGTGCTTCTGCTTCTTTCACTGTCAGACTTCTTCTAAACACTTGGTAATCTCTGTTGTGATCTTGACTACACTGTCTTTCCTCATAATGAGGCAATGCTTCTATATCCACTCCCAGGAAATTTTTTTCTTAGTGAACTTAAATATAAAGCAAACCTCCTTCGTGATCAGCTTTACCCAAGAAGGTACTACTCTTCCTTTTCTTTTTTTGTTATCAGTCATAATATTAGGGCCAGATTTTTGAAATGTGCAAAAACTGATGCTAATTTCCAGATCTCTGTGGCATCTTCCTCTACTATTTTGAGAAAGGGCCCTTAGTCATTCTCTGATATTTCCTGAAATGCATTTTTCCAGAAATGAAGCACATTGTCAACAGAAGTTATTGTCAACAGAAACCTGTGGTCAACTTTGGTCTTGATTTCTCCACTAGTTGGAAGGAAATAAAAAACTAAACTTGTCACTTCCATCTGTCCTGACTCACAGCTGGTTCTGTATTGGTTTAGTTACACTTCAGATGTTCTGCTGTATGAGCTTTGATCAGTAAAACATGATTAAGTATCTCATATTTTCCTCTGAGAAAAGAATACAAACAGCTCTTTATAACTGATGTCAGCATTTTTTGATTTGACAAGGAACTTTAGGATATTACAATTTTTTTTTCAGAAGTCAAAGGTACACCTTAAAACAGTCATCCTCAGTTTGGGCCATTGTATCATACAATGTAGAGGCAGTTACTCAAAACGCAGGGAAAATGAAGTCATTCATTGCTCATCAAATGCAAATACAAAATAAACCACAAACAACTCAGCATGAGTAAAGAGACACAAGAATTATCTTCCACAAAAATCAGTTGCATGCTCTTCACTTCTGTAGTATAGAAACACTTTGGTCCACCTAGCACTTTTTACCTAATATTTTATCCTTTCTGAGGAGACAGCTATTTGAATGCAATAGTTTGCATCTGTGAGATTGCCTAAAACTCACAAAGCTGAGAACCATAGAAATTGGTAATGGAGAAAAGTGTGATAAACAGAAATAGCTTTGGTGCTCTACAAAGGAGACTACCTGTTCTGAATGGCAGCAACTTTCTAGGGTCCATAAACATTAGGACTAAAAGGTACTCTTATTCTACAGCCATGATAGTTTTCAAAGAAATGCTACCTGCAGAGGTTGTCAAGGGAGCAGAAAAACCACAATAACCCCCACATCTCTAGCATTCCACATTCCACTTATTTCACCCAAGGCTGCATATTTATTTTGAGATTAATTTGGTACATGTGTACATTTGCCAAGTTTTTTTTTTTTTTGCTATTTAAATCTTCAATTCCAAAGCTATGTATTAATCCTATTACTGCTAATTGAGAGAAGTCTGCAGTCTTTTTGAGTTAGGTGAAGTTCAAGTTGTAATTGGTATCAAAGAAAGGCACAGTGCAAGAACTGAATATTAATATTTAACTCTTGCCATTTTATTATTTCCACTTGAAAATCACAGCTGTGGTTAAAAGACCTTTTCATGAGTTCATGAGGGTAGTGAATTGGAGACTATGGGATGAGATTTTTCATTCATGCAGCAAGATTGACAAAAATTGCTTTGTAGAAACGCAAATGAAATATTATACTGGGGCCCAGTAGTACTGGTTATAGCTACAGGTCTCTCAGTATTCCCGTTATGAAATTTTCCTTGTAGGTTAAGTACCTGCACTGTAAAATTTTGCTCAAGGCTAATACAGCATACAAGATTCTAACCCAGGAGCTATTTTGTTCCAAATCTTCCATTTAGCCTTTTGCAGATAACTGCAATTTTAGATGATGTTTTCAATTTGATTACTTTTTAAATTGCTATGCTTTTAAAGCAGAATATCTCATAAGATATGCACACAATGATGGATTAATTGCTTATGACGGAAAATAAGGGCAAAGACCACCCAGGACAAAGACCACCCCTTTGATATCAGATCCCTAATCAAGTACATTTACTTGTACATTTGTTCAAAGACACAAAAGGTGAATTTTTTTCAAAGGTCAAAGAAATTAAAAGAAAAATGGCCACTGACTTGGTGGCTTTGGAAATAATTTTTACCCCTGACTAAAAAGTATGTGGAACACCAGTTAATGGAGAAATTCTCCAAGTTTTATTTTGTCTATTTTTCTGAGTTTCATGCATTGGGAATTAGAGGCTCTGGCTTTAATCACACCCATAGAGCATGTTCACTATTATACCCTTGGAACTGCTATAATCAGTCATTTGAGATCAAACTGGATGGAGCCCAGAACGCAGGAATAATTTCAGAACTGTATCTTGTTGAAATATCACAAAAACCATGGAAAAAAGGTGCTTGAGAGGAAGAAAAATGATGAGGTAATGTTGGAAGTCAGAGTAAACAAGCAAAGAGATCAAAACATAGAAAGAAAGCAAAGAAGTGATGAAAAATTAGGGAGAAAAACACTGAAAGCATCAGAGCAAAGCAGACACATCTTGAAATACAGCATTTCCACCACTCACTTTATGTTAGAGGTGACAAAATATGATAACAATTGATTATTTTTTCTATTGAAAGGGTTTTTCATCATATGAATATTGAAGATAGTCTAAACAGGCCATTTGGCCAAAATGTATAACTAGCAATGGTAGCAAAATCTGGTTCCAAAGTGAGATATTTGATTTAAACACTTGCTCTGTATACTATGATTTCAGACAAATGCACAGATTATCAAATCTTTATTTATTTGCAAATTTTTCCCTTAATGTTTTATATTAATTTTCTTCAGAGTTTGTTGCATTCAAAGGCCTTGAAAGTTCAGAACAAAAGTGGATCCATGAAGGCCTGGTAACTTTGTGAGGCTCATTGACACAATTGTAGTTGTAGCCAATTCTTTATGCAGAAGAAAACTCAATTGCTTTCTGAAGAAAACAAAAGGCTTCATTTTTTTTTTTTTCCCCAAAAGATTATTAAACTAATACTGGGCTGGAACTACATGATAAATATAAGCTTATAACTTTTATTAGTGCTGTTACAAATCATAGATGTACTTCTAAAGAGCAACTTCCACATTTTGTTTATATCTGGACCATAAATAATTGAACTGTGTCCTGCCTTTTTAGTATTGAAAGAGGCAGACTATAGTTACAGAATAAAGAGTGTGAATAATTAAAAAGTAGACTGCATTAGGTCTTGAGATAAGCTATGGTATCTAACACTTAGAGGATGAAAAAAACCTGTTGCTACTACAACCCCCAACTGACTTAGAGAAAATTTTGCCTTGAAAAATTCAATGGAACTGAAAACAGATAAGCAATGTCATCCACTTTGTACTACTAAAAAAGTAGTACACCACTTAAGTGATAATATTGATAATTAAAATATATTTCATACTTAGTACTTGAAGTATCATCTAGTTCATTCAAACTCCAAGATTACTTCCCTCTCTAGATTTTTTCTTTAGTTAGTAAAGATGCCAACAAGATTTGAATACAAGCATTCAGTTCATGCATTTTGGGGGTTGGTGTTCATTGATTCCAGGATCCTCTTCTATATATTTATGTTAAGCAATTTTCTGGCCTCCACTGACATTTTGATGGTATCATATAAATTTTAACATTTCACTCCCCACAGTCCCACTGTGAGGAAGGTGTCACATGTTGCAGGTAAAAATTTAAGATGCAGAGACACAAATTCATTTCCTCGTAGTATAAGGTTTAGCTTCCATAAATGCCTGCATGGATCCAACTTTTTAGTCATGTAAATAATAGGCATCTAATTAAAGTTAGTTGCCCATGTCTCCTTCTGTGGTGAACCATAAAAGAGGAGCACGTCCAGAGGAATGAAAAGAATAAGAAAAAAAGTCCTGCTTTTGTATGAAGTCTCTCAGGGGTATCTGAAAGTGATTCTCTTTCTGGAGGTCCTTTCTCTTGCTATTGTCCAAAAGACAGACTTTTTCATAACGTAGACTAGAAAATTACCTCTTAGAGATGAATGTCGCTTGTGATGAATGCTCAAAATTATCCAGGGACTCAAGTTCAGGTAGGAAATTGCACCTGAGTCTTTAATGTCTTTGTGTAACAAGTAACCACTGAGCTATTCTTGCAATCCAGATGATCTTCCTCTAGAGACTGAGTCCACTTCTCTTATAGCCAAGTGAAGCATGAAGTCTTTTCTCCCCTTGAAGTCAGTAATGTGCATTTGATCCTTTCACAGCAGGATCAGCACCTATTACAACATATACTGCTCTGTGAGATGCCAAAGCTTATTTTAGGATAGTGATATAGACAACTTTATGACCTGCCTGAATTTGTGCTCGCCTTACAGCCTTCTGCTCCTCTCATGCTGACCACTGGTAGAAGTAGGACAAGATGAACTGTTAATGTGATGTCTTCTGATATCTAACACAAAATATTTCATGTTAGATGTTGTGTGTTAACTGTCTGGAGTATCCACAATGTAAAAATTTTCTACAGTAGTTGTGCAGTAAAACAAATATCACTTCCCTGCAGGCTGGTTAAGGATTGCCACCTGCAAGTCTAAAGAGCTGGGACCAATTTCAAAGCCCACTGATGGCTGTTTGACTTTATTGAGCTTTACTTTCAGTCTACAAAAACAGCATTTTAAGGGTTACATGAAGAATCATTCTATGTTCAAATAGAAAAATAGCTGTGAAAACATTTTGAAAGCATTCCAGCTAGTGATACTTTCAAGAGACTTGGTCTGACCAGACACTCCACTGATTTTTACTTAAAACATTATTAAAAAAACATGCTATGAAAGATATTATTTTAGACCAGAGGCAAGAAAACTTAAGGACAATCCAGCTCTTTTGATCCCTGTCTTTGTGAATAAAATTGAACACACATAAAGGGAAAAACCCCCCAAAAAATACACAAACATTTTCTGTGCTCTTATTTGAAATCTTTATATCAAGTCAGGCTTTATATCAAGTGTACAGGGCTATTTTAAGCACAGTTTCTACCAAAAGAACTGCTGATGACATTTCAGAAGTGATTCCCTCACTGCTGTGCTCTGGTAAATGGGCCACTCTTGTGATAGCAGCAGTATTGCTTCTGAAAATGTGATGATCTGCCACAGATTGAAATATCTTTTTCTGCATTATGCCCATTGATTCAAAAAAACAATGCTAAAAACCATATCTGTGGAACATAGACTTGGAGGAAATGAGGCTTATTCTGAGGACTTTATTCTCAAAAATAGCAATAAGAGAATTCACTAGAAGGCATAGGCTCTTTTCAGCCCTTTTTTTTTTCTGATAATTTGGTATACGTTATGTATAAATATACATATGACTCCCTGCAAGCATAGGTATACCTGCTTAAAAGTCATTCTACATGTATGTTGGAAGTGTACATAAAGGTCAAAAGCTGTGAGGAGTGGTCCACTGTCACTCCATTGAATACAACACCATAAATATGCATATGAGCAGTGTATTTGTGATCCCAAATGCCTGCTACCTAAGAGTCCAATCTCTTGTTATTCACAATGGATCAACAGTTTCATTACAGAAATTAGCATCAAACAGACAAGCAGCATATGATTGCTGTTGAGGTAGTTGTGATACACTGTTTACTACATTTGCACTGTTACTTGAAAAAAGAAAGCTAGTGACTATAATTGACCCACTGGTGACAGTTTTAGAAAACAGACACTAAAAATTAAGCTCTTAGATAAGATGTGCTTAGATCAGGTGCTTAGATGAGGCACATTAAGCCCATATTCCCAAAAACCCCTTCATGACTAGGAAATGCAGCCTCCATTATTTCAGTTAATTAGTGAGTGCCTAATTATATAGCAAACAGGTGAATATATAATTTCTATTTTTCATCAGTAATACCTAAACTCTCCAAAGTGAGAGACACAATATTCATCTACTTAATCTGAAGTACACTACCAATTATTTTTTCTACAATTACTTTTTTCACAGTTGGAAGATGAATGTGGATTTTCTTTATAGCTCCATGGTGTTCCTCCAAATATAAGCATATTCTGTCTTTTATGCAGCTGCCTTGCTGCCAGTGTTGGCTGTATGCAGTGATTCAGTTCACTGGATTACTCTGTGGCTCTTAAGTTCATAATGTGTGTTAGTTCTTTCAGAAAGTATTTCTAAAATACTCACTGAAAAAGGAATATGTCCAGGTGAAATATTAAATGGTGCTCTTCAAGGCTTCAACAAACATAATATACATTTTTAATTCAATCTCTTTCAGTATGCAAGTCACTGTAATTTCAGTTATTAGATGTTAGTCAGCAACTAGATCATACAAGACACTGATGGTATAATTTGAGAAAATCCTAAGACTTCAGAAACTTATAAGAAAGATTGGAGCTCCTGTTCACCTGCTTGAAATCCGCTTTAGTGTAGACTGATTCAGGTCCAAATTTTCAAAAGGTTTTAAATTTTTTCCCCCCTCCAGTATTTTTCATATCAGTTTTACTGTATCAGATTTTTTCTCCTGTACATGCCCTTGCCTAAATCCTTTTCTACCTTCAATGTGTGCTATTTACTACATAGTAAACCCAATGAAATTATATTCCCTATCATATCTTTTTTTACCTTTCAGTCAATATTAAAATTGGAGAGTTGTTTCACAAGAGTTCTTCACATTATGAGAAAGTATAATATTTTTTAAAAATAATATTTGCTGAAAGAGCAGGAGCATTATTCCTTCTGTATTGTCTCATCTTCATATTGTTGTAGATGTGAGGTCTTGTAGCTTTTCTGGGATTCAAAGGATACCATTGTGACTTTGTAACTTCTCTGAAATCAGTTGAGAGTTCTGGATTTTGGGTAAAACCTCCTAAAATTCCTGTAAACTCAGATTCAGTAACTATATCTGATTTTTGTTTTAATAAGGAGGTATACTATGGAAATGCAGATTTTCTTGTTATCTCCCATAGGGTGAGTGCTTCTTTAGGTTGTTCCGTATTCAATAAATAAAAACCTTTTGAATATGCCTCAGAGTGAAGCAGTGTTCCAGGAGGTTCACAGTGACATCCATTGCTTCCCCAAGGCACCAATATTTGATCATTTTTAGCATAACTTCCTAAAGAAAAGTGGCATGTTTTGATAGCAGTTTCCATCTGTTTGCTCCTCATAAACCTTTATTTCCTTCCATCTCAATGTTTTTGATCCTGCAGGCCAGTTTCAATAGAACTGCCTTGAGGTGTCCTGGAAATCCACAAGCAGATAGGGAAAAAAACGTAAACTGTGCAATGGGAAAGCTCTTAATGAGTCTGCAGGGTAATGAGCAAGGGCAGCAGATGAGCAGCGATGCTCAGGTTCATGTGGGCTCAGGAGCCCGTGTGCTGAAACCTCCCTTCCCTGGCAGGAGAAGTGATCACCTCTTGGAAGGTACAGTTCAGTGATCACGAAAAACAGTCCAAAATGGGGTAACTTGAAGTCTTGGGAGAGAGAGCTTTAAGGGAAATTTAACAGAAATCTACAGGAAATAGCAGTGTATTGGTTTCACTATTCATAGAAGAGCTTGTTCCTATGAACATTCAAATTATATTGTGTATATGTAAAATCTCATGACAGGAGACACTACTGCTATATTTTATTTATCATATTTCTTCAGCTCACACTCATTTCAAGGCTGATCCTCTGTGTCTATTTTCATACCACAGGTTTTTAAGGTAGTGTAACAAATCAATGCTTTTGACTGGTGTGTTGAATTTTGAACCAGGTTTTGTATTTTGTAGCTATGCTTACAATGTTCCACATCTGAAAATAGATACCCTTTTCCTCTGAACACTTGAGGTCCCTTATCTACTTCATTGAAGTCCTGTGCAGTGCAGAAAGTTCATGGAAAATGTATCATATTAATGATGATGATGATAACAATGATTATCATCATCATTCCTGTACTTATTATTCAGGCAAAGTTCCTAATTAATACCAATAATTTAAAATGAGAACAATAGGCTGCTTCTACTCTTTAAATAAGATATCCTGCTTACTAGAAAAGAGAGAGGATCTAAAATAAGATGCAATTCCCAAGGGAAAAGCTCAATTTTTGAATTGTGTTACTGAAACTAGAAAGATGAATTAATGTGACAAATTTCAGAATCAATATTGCTGTATTTAACACACAGCTGACTTTGGACTGCAGCATTTTAAATGAAATTAAGAAGTAGTTTGATAGAACCCTTTATGTATTTTATTTATCATATTACTGACAAGGGATCTAACTTGTTTCCACTTCGAAAAAACAGGTGTTTTTCAGCTTAATGATGTTCAGTTCTTACAGGGTTCAGATGCTCAGGTTTAAGTCTGCCAGGGCAATACATTTCACATAGAGTTAGGAATTTAGCTGAGAATAACTAATTTTTCTCTGAGCAGTTTTGTTGCTGTTTGTGCTCTTTTTCAAGCTCAAATCAATTTTTCTTGTAGGCAATCAACCCCTATTTTTGTTCCCTGCTGTATTCCACATCTAGTTCAAGTTCAGCTTATGTCATAGTTCTTGGTGGCCTTTTATTATCTGATGTAGGAGTTGAATATTAATCTGTAAGCTGTAATAATATGAGTTCCTGTTCCTCCTGATACTCAGGAAGAAAATAATTTACATTTCATACTGTTTTATAAATAGAGAAAGGAATCTGGAAGACCTCCAAACTTAGCTACCACGCATGAGTTGGGACTTCTGACAGACCTTTGCACAGGACTGCTCCTGTGGAAATTTTAAGGAATTTATATTGACCTCAGCAACAGAACATTTTCAGAAGCCTCTACTGTGACTGAAACAGGTTGTAGTCAGAAGCTATTGGATAATTCTGGTTTGTTCAACTGATCAGTACCCCAGTGTGCAAAACATTATACAGACATAGCAAACCACTTCCTTAAGGGCCTTACAGCTTTAAAGGACTTTATTGACAGAAGGCACATCTTAAACTTTAAAAGTTTCAATGTCAAATCCAGCAATATAGAAAAAAGTGGAAAATATAGCAGTAACCATTCAATGCAGATAATGAAGTTGTATATTTGTTTAAATACTGTTGCTCATATTTTACTTTTCTGCATTAAAAAAAAATGGAGCTACATCTGAAAACAGAAAGTTGTCTATTCTCTGAAATAAAGAGCCATTCTTGGCTCTGGGGATCACTTAAATGAGTGGGGCTGGGGGTTCTGGAAAGTCCTGAAATATTCCTGTAAAAATGAAATCTACCTTAAAGATTAGGACTGTGTACAAAATAAATTTTATTGGCTTCTTCACTGTAGAAAAGCAATACTTAGAAATTTGAATACTGACACACAGAAATTGTCTGGTGCACCAAAACTGCAAATTCTCCACTATCTTCCTAGAATAGGTTATTTCATCTCTAGTTTAAATGCTGTGATGGGTTCCTGGAGACTGAGGTGTCAACTTGTGTGGTCAGATGCCCCTGCAAATATTGCCTCAGTTTAACAGCACTGTAAGTAATAATGCCAGCTGCATTCTTCAAGTGAGAGAGGAGAAACTAGTGGGAGAGAGCAGTCACATGCTGGAATGTGCCTAGTCTTCTGTGAGCAACATTCTGAGGTAAGATCCCAGAGGACCAGAGGTCTTCCTACCTTCCTCTGCCTGGTGAAAGTGCTCCTCAGCACAGCTCCTGGTAACACAATATATGGTGACTCCCCCATTTATGTGATATTTTCGGCATTATCAAGGGATTCAGAATTTGGAGGCTGGATTTTACAACACCAATTTTGGTAGTCTATGGATTTAGCACAAACCTCTCTTTTAAGGAATGATTATTTGGGAATGTTTTAGCCTGTCGAATTTTTGACTATAGTATTGCAAGCCCAACTTTGCGGCACTGATGTAAAGTACTCATACGCTTTAGGTTAACATTCTCCTATTTGTACAAACAATCTTAATTTTCAGATGTTAAAAAATTATGATTTTTTGAAGAGAAATTAAGTGATACCTGGTTTACCTGAAATTCATATTAATGAGACAAAACCTTATGTTCAGGCTATATTTAATGAGAAAAAAGTCAAGTCATGGACTGTGAATGTTCCATATATTCTGCATGGACACAACTATGAAAAATAAATTACTTTACAGACCTCTCTGGTTTTTAGTTTTGTTGCTAACAGAGCTAATGAAAACCAAGTTTAAACTGAAGGCTTAATAAATATGAATTCATGGATGATGAGTTTTGCATTAGTCCAGTCAACAGGTCAGTCTATGATGCCTGGTCAGAGATTGTATTTTGTTTAGACTAACAGAAATATTTTGCGCACCGTTCTCCTGAAGATGGAGCTTGAGGGGCTCTGAATATATATGCAAAGTATAACTTGTGTCACAGAACTGTGTTTAATAACTTTCTCTTTGGACTTTGTACAGGGGAAGAGTCACCATCTTAATCTTATTTAGATTCTTGTGGTAGAAAAATGAAATCTATAAACAAACTTTCTTTCTTTAATCTTCCTAAACTACCCTATGCTCCTGGGTGTTTTACAGATTCTAATGTAAGACTCCTGTAATTATTGAACTGTTCTTTTGACCTGGTTGCTTGAAGGATATTGGATTTCTCTTATCTGCAAATGGAGATTAGCGATCAGATCACCTGAAGTGCTAAAACACTGCCAATTTTTTTAAAACAGAATTATTACAAAACCTTATTTTTTCTCTATACCTTGGACTTCAGCATTCATATTTAACTCATTGTATTATCTGTTCAGGGTAATTTGAGGATGATATTCCTGGGATGAATTTTTAGTAAGCACTATAAGGTCTCCAGTACAATGTTATACGCTAACTGGTATCTCTGAAAAAGAATAATTACATAGTTGGATAATTATGTACTGCTAATAATAATTGAAAGTAATTAGAGCATGTTCTCCATGGCTGATGTTTTCTGGTTATTTCGCTGACTGCTTTTTTAAAGGACCTCTTGCCTGTGCATACTTCATCTCACAGTACTCTCTCAGGACCTAGTTTTACGTCTTTTCTTTACATTCCAACTTTTCAGGTAAAGTCATTGATTACACAGTTCCCAGACATATGGAAGTGTCTGTGAGGACCTAAAATTGCCTGCAGTGTAACTACATAAAAAATAGGGTATATCTAATTGTGAATAGGCTTGGTCCTAACCCTGCCCCTTCTGATTTGTGCCCCCAAACTATAGTTCCAGCTTACCAATTTTCTAGGGTTGTAGGAGCAGGAATGCAGGTATCTGTAGCAGCAGAACAACAAACATATAATGAGTGGCAAAACCCAGAAAATGGGCATAATCTTTCCCATTTTGGGTGAAAACAAAGAGTCCTAAGTGTGCATTTTCTGGAATTTGTAGCCTATCAACAGTTCTGAGTTTGTGAATGATAGCCTGGGCTTTTGACCTCACAGAACAGAAGCTTTTATTTCCCTGTTTTGTATTCTCATTATTAAAATTCATTCCTTCTTTGTTACAAAATTTTGTACATGGAAATATTCCTAGCACTAATATCAACAATGAAATGAGGTATTTTCCTTTTGTTAATTAGAAGACTATTCTCCTGGAAACGGTCTCTTATCACTTGTTTAAAGTGATATCTACTTCTCAATTCAACAAAGATCAGTTCTGATAAAAGTGAAGAGTGGGTAAGGGCAGGGAAAAACTGAAAATGAAAAGTAAATATTGTAAAATAAGTCTCATTTCTACAAATGCAAAAGGAGTACTAGACACCATGCCTGTAAATAAAGCAACAGGCGTATGGGGAGGAAAACAGGGTCACTAGGGCCAGCGATCTCCGTAAAGAATGAAGAAGACAGTGGCAAAATATTATCTGTCTAGTTCACAAGCCTTCTTCAGTCTCTGTTTACAAGCCTGAGAAAAACATATTAAAGCAAAGCTTTAAAAGAACCTGGAGGACTGTACAAAAATGCCAAGAATTGGATTAATTGGCATAATGCAAGGTGGCTGGGCACAGCTGGGGAAAGTGTCAGTGTAGGGAGAATCCCCACCAAGTAAGACTGTCTGTGCAATTAGCTATCTGAACTCTAACCCTTCCAGAATAATTAATGAATAACAGAGGGGATCAAGACAAAGACACAAAGTGATTTGGTGGGTGCTAGCAAGTAATACATCAAAGAATGCTGGTAATTGGCCCTGTGGCTTTCATTCTTTGCCCTATTTCTTTCAATCCATTGACTCAAAATAATGGGTTCAGGTTCATTATCAACAGGTTTTAGCTGCAAGAGCACAACACTTCAACAAAGCTATGATTGTAGCAGTGCTGGTGGCTAAGCAAAAGTTGTAGAGTGTATCACACTCCCTTGAAAGGGAAAGTAGCAGCACATTCACAGGCTGTGTCTTACATGAAACAGTTTGTATTCACGAATTTGCTCTGAGTTTTCTAAGACTTGGTGTTCACTGAGGTTACAATGCTGGAATACAGTTGGTATGGGCAGGTATGTATAACTCTGCTTCAAATGCTATTAGAGTAGCAGCACATATATTCTGTTCCTTCAGCTGTAAGAAATGAAATAGAATTCCTGACATCATGTGTCACATGTACATGACATTATTTGCATACTGATGGCGACAGTTTAGAGACTTTTCTCTCCCTGTTTTGGCGGCATTGCATTAAAGGGAAAATTTATTATTTTGAATCCATAAAAATATCTTTCTGATCTGCAAAATTTTACTTGAGGGTTTGAGGTTGTTTTGGTTTTTTTCTGAAATCAGAAATGGAATCTCCACTGTTCTGTTTGTTTCTAGTGTAAATGCTGTTGTAAAATGTTGGTAAAACTGATGAGGAGGTATTTAATTAATTAGAATGGCTTTTGATAAAGAAAAGAAGAAGTAGAAGCAGAATATTACAACAGTCATCTTCAAAGAGTGAATGATGTGTATCTTTGCTCTACTGTCATTTTGCCATGGTCATTTCTCCCTAGTGAATGTTGTTATTTTCTAACAATCATAGTAAATACAGTTGCATTTATAGTTGAAATCTGTGACACTAGAGCTAAAGCCTGCCCTTTTAATATATTATTTGAAAAATGTGAGAAGTGGTTTAAATTTATAAGCTTGCTTGTAAGCACAAATGGATGTAAAATTATTTTTCTTCTTGGTTAAAGATGTTACTCTGAATTTGGGTTCATAGCAAATACACAAAATGGTTTAAGTGTTTTAAATAGCAAATTGTGCTCCTTATTCTTATAGACAGCAATATAAAAACTTCCCTTTTCCTTTGACAGTCTATGAGGAGGTAACTGCTGGTGAAACTATTTTCTATCTAAGTCTTGCAGATCAGCTTCTGATTTCCATTATACCACTGTTGATCTGAAAGAGCTTGAACAAGCTTCATGCAGAATTTCATTTCAAGAGGACTATGTTTTATAATTGTGAAATCATACAGTAGAATAATGAGTAATAATAAAATTAGATAAAAAAATTCTGATACAACTTGTGGTACTTAATTTTCATTTTAGTCATATTTCAGAGAACAGCAATTTTCTATTAAATATTCAAATACATATATGAATTACCAGTGTAAAAATGCAGCTATAAATGCAAATATGTGACCATGACCAACAGCATCAGCCCAGCCCTTTAAGTGCAGTCATACTGTTTGAAATAATGATGTCACAGATCTGTGCGTAGTTCTTTATTGTTGTCTTCTATGACACAGGTTCCTCCATTAGAACATGTGCCTTATCAATAGTTTTGCCTGTGCTATAGAAAAAAGTACTACAGCTTTGGAAAAGCTTTATTAGCAGATATTCTAAATTGAATAGCTGGTTTTTGATAATTCTAAGCAATGCTTCTTAGATTTTAAAAAAAATTCTAATTTTTATATTAAAACACTGCTTAGCACTGGGAGCAGTGGTCCAAGCCTAGTGTGACAAAGCTGTTAGTCAGAATGTTTGCTCTCACTCTTTGTGATTCCAAGTGGTTTTGGTAGAGATTTCTTGTGAAAATCTCAGCATGGCTTAGATGATATATGAAACACTTTGAGAGTATTTCAGAATCGTTAAGTTCAAACTGTAGTTCTTTTGGAGGCTTTTTGTAGCACTGAGGAAGTCTTTTCCATCTCTTCACACACGGACATGAATGCCATGAATATATAGATATATTTTCACAATAATAACTTTTAAGGATGGGAAAGAAAGAGTCAACTGTTTTTAGTCTTGCCTCTGCTATATGTTGTTAAAATAAATATGTAAAAACTACCTGCATTGTGAAGATCCATGCTACAAGTGCCTTCTGTCACACATATAATTCAAGATCCTTAGTTGACAAAATACTGATTGATCCTATCCCAGAGGTTCTTACACTTTTTCAGAAAGTTGCTCCTCTTTTTGTATAATTTTGCCTTCAAGTGAATAACAAGACTTTGGGGGAGAAGGAAAATCATTATTAAAAATACACACAGACTTGATCAAAATAACTTTGATGGCTAGAATGATAAGAGCAGTCATTCTCTTCCTTTGACAGATTTTTTTTTTGTCTGAGATTTGAGGGCACCAATATTGATTTAGAAAGTTCTGTCGCTCAATTTTAAATGAAATGTAAAACTTTTCCATTTTCTCACCTATCAACCTCCATAAAAGAGGAGATGCTTTTGCAGGGAAGTTGATATTCTCACTTTGGATATCATAATGTATTTATGATATGGGGCTTACCTAAACAGCTCCCCTTTATGTGACTAGGAAAGAAAGGCTATCTTTATTTGGGGTTGGAGTTTTGACTGTAGCAGCTGGATACAAGTTGGGATCCTAGGCTGGACTGTGGGACCTGGACCCTCTCGAGGGCATCCTTTCCATCAGGTACCCTCTGCTTTTCTTCTCTCTGCTGGAAGTGACAACAGTAGAAGCCTATTCCCTGCTTTCCCTCTCCTGCGAGTAGCTGCACCCCAGAGAAGCAGCAGAAAGCTGCATGTGACTGTAGGCAGCAACCTGGATCTTTTTGGACCAGAGAAAGCTTCCCTGAAACACACAGGGATCTCATATTTTTAACTTCTGATTATCAGAATAACTCTTATGCACTAAAAATGGATTTGGTTTGGTAGCAGAACTAAATGTAAGTGGGAAATGCAGAGGAAGAGGAGCTGAGGGACAGTTGTGTCTCTCAAACATACTCAGTTCCTTTAGTGAGAACAGGAACAACTCCAGAGTTTTAAGGACGTTTAGCAGATGAGAATTAAAATATAACTCATTGCATTGCTTTCTAATAGAAAGTGCACAAAGCCTGCAAAAGAGAAGGGAGTCTTGGTTGCTGAAGGTCAGTTCATGTTTCAAAGGCTGACCTCCTTTGAAAAGGGTCCCTCTGCCTGGTGTTCCCATAGGAAGGGACCTAGGGGCTGGATTCATGCTGGCCTGTGGTCAGGGAAGTGCTGAGCTTCCGTTCAAATCACTGTTCCCTGAAAAAGCATTTCAGCATACCCTTAGGTGTCTGTGACTAAGAACCGGATGCTTTCTGAAGCAGGGTCTTCATTTGGCTCATATTATGTGCTTGAAAATCTCAAAGGCTGTAAACTTCTCAAAATCTGGATTCTCCTTTGCTGTAAAATTTTTATCTTAACTTGGTATGGCTTCACTTGGCCTGATATCCGCTGCACAGTGCCTTACAGGAACTGTTAGCAAAATATGGGCTGAATCGATCTTGGAGAGAAAATAGTATTTTTTTTTCTCAAATTTTTAGGTGCTATAAAGGGAAAAGCATAGGATGGCAGTAATTAGACGCAGGGACTACAATCTATTTCTAAGCTTTATTTCTAAAATTTCATATACCAAATTTATTATCAAGTCTTCCAAAGATAACAATATTCACCATGACAAAGCCTTCTGAGATTATTAGGCAAAAGGTTTATATAGCAGGAAAATATTACAATAATGGCATTTAAATTTAATTATTTCTCTAACAGTGATTAAAGGAAATGTTCATAGCTTTGGAAGGGAGTTGTCCTCTGTACTCAATAATGTTTGTACTTTCTTGCAAAGTGTGTTGCTTATACAAAAAAATAAGAAATCATGTCTGGATCTCAGGGAAAAGGGTGGCAGGAAGTGGAAGGGCGCAAGGACGGTGAAAAAAAGAATCCTGACCAGCCACTTCTCATGGAAATTACTGAGGTGGAAGATAGAAACAGGGAAAATTTGAGGACAATGTTTTAGATATTGTATCTGCTAATGTGTCTTGCCCAACTATGAGAAGTGTGACTAGCCCATGTCTCCTCTCTTCCATAGGGCCAGGCCTTCAATTTTTTGTGCCTTTTGCCTCCTGGTCTCTTCTATGACAGTTTTTATATCACTTGCCAGAATTTTTTCTGGCTGGAGGATCAAATGAGTTTTCTCATGAAAAAAAAATAAACTTCTGTGAATGTTGTCTTGTTTTTAGACCTGTGAATCCATCTAAGATTTTCAAGGGCCCCTGGGGAGCTAGGCTATCCCTGTCAAGAGTAGAGATCTGGGGAAGGCAAGTGTATGTCCTATTATCTCTTTTTAAGTTCTGCAATGCTGTCAGGATAGCAATGTCATCTTCAGCACTTAAGATAGCAGCTCTGTTTCAGTGTCCGAGTGTTTTATCTGGCTGAAGTTTTTGTCCCTGAACAACTTTTGGTATATTGGATCTTTTCCTTGCTTGTTGACATCAGAAGCACTATAGACTTCTCCCAGTGTTGTTGCTAAAAATTGTGAGCTGCTGTTTGAACCTCAGCCTCCTTGAATTTGGTTTTGTGCAATACAGTAAAAACTTGTTTGTGAGAACTTTCAAAGTATTTTTGTAGCTTTCAAGTAAAGAACAGTTAAACCAGGAAAATGCCATGCTAATTGTAGCTCATTTGTCATTACTGGTGTCCTCCAGTATTTGCCTCTCATGAAGGGTTAGATAAATCATTTAATATTACACAGAGAATCATACAGTGTGAGAGAAAGTGCATGTTCCCTGAACAGGACTTGTGGATGTAACTCCCATGTTTAAAAGTATTTGAATGTGAAAATTCAAATATGCCCATAACACTTATAGCAGTATTAAAAACTAGGCTTTAAAGAGGCAAAATTGCCTCCCAGAAGGCTCTAGTATGTAAGTGCTACTGTAAGAATAAAAAAAAGCTTAGTGGTCTTAGCGTGATTTCTCATTATTCTTAATTTGGAGGAAATAATTGGATTATATGATCCTATCCTGATCACAGAATTTTTTAATCTCAATCCAAGGTAAACATGTCTTCAACGTCTCATAGACCTGAGTTGTCCTATTAAATACAGAAAGCCTTGATCCTTATTCAAGTTCTTTTCTTGAGTCTCCCTGCTGTGATGAAAGTGTCATCTCATCTAGCATTAATTTAGTCTCAATATGTATATATTATGAATATTATTATGCTATAGTTTTTGGGGAAGGTTTTCTCATATATTTTTGAGAATTTTAAACTATTAAAATAGTTCAAAAAACCGTGTTTGTTTGTGAGAAGAAGGTGGTGTTATGCAAACTTTGCACTGTCTATGAGAGACATTGAAAGTCAAATACAGAAGACATTTTAGTAGTTCCTTAAAAAGCAAACTTTGTCCCCACCCTTCATGGGAAGGGAAACAGAAGCTGTGAAACCCCTGTGCTTGCTTCTCTTGGCATTACTGACCTCCTGCTGCATGGTCATGTCTGCCACTTGTGGTATGCCTGAGGAACTAGGGTGAGTACCGGGACCGGCAACTACCTGCTTCTAGGGATTATTCTGCTTCTTGGTAGTGGGAACAACCAGCTGGCAGGAACTAAGCTGGGTTCCAGGACTGCAGGAGAGAATGCAGGACCTTGCAGTGGTGGTGGCAGCTCTGGCAAGAGCCCAAGAACCCCTCCAAGGCTGGCAGGCAGCACCCACCTCTCGAGTGAGTGTGTGCGAGAGCAGCAACTGCACAACAGGGCTCGATTGTGTAGCTATTAAGAATCGATTTTAATGCTTGTATCTTAACTGCCATTGAGGTTGCAGTGTATTTTTGTGGTTGATTAAAAAGATGTTTTCAATGCCTTCTGGATTTAGACCACGTTACAATTAAACTATTGTACTTCTATAGCCATAGCATTGCACCATAGCTAATGGGGTTTAAGTTAGACCATTAACTTAACAAACTGCTTTCTGAGGAGACAAGAAGATTTGATTTCACTGTTCTATAAAATTAAATTTTTTGTACTACATAAAAGAGTACATGCTTTTTACTGCTTATTTATATGGAGCTTCTGTGGAATTTAGTGGAAGTTTTGGTGATGAATTCAGAGCAAGCCTCTATTCAAATAATATTGACATGACAGCACACTTTTTCATTGTGTAGTTTACTGCTTTCACTGATCCATTTAATATTTTATTATTAAATAATTTTTAGAACTATAGTGACTTTACTGATCATGTATGTACAGATGTTAAGTCCATGTAGATGTATAGACAGCTATACTCATTCACAACTAAACTCTTCACCATAAAAGCTTGATTTTAAATATAGGCAATTTTTTCCCAAGGGAAAGGAAAATAAAACCCACTGATCTAAAAAAAAAAAAACCTGAAAAGACCCCTCTGCCCCCCAAACCTATAAGTACAATTTGGTATCTAAAGAATTTAATGACACTTGGTCTTTTTGTCTCCACAGCCATGGATAAATTACTCAAATTTGGATGTCCAAAATGTAAATGAATATTCAAAGCCTGAAGGTGATTTAAGATCATGGTCTACAATAAGATCAGTGGAGACTGGCATTCTTTAATCACTTTTGTGGTTCTCACAAGAATATCCTGAATGTATACTTTCACATCTAAATCAATATGCTCCCTGCAATGCTGAGCAGATCAATTGGCTTTTGGAGAGCTATACATACAGGTATTCTGGCACTACTGTGGCAACTGACAGGACTGAGCACTAATTTAGATGCCTAATTTAAAATCAAGATTAATTTTAAAAATCCACAGTTTTTTATCCCAAATAATATAATAAAGCTGCTTCTAGTTAGCTCATCTTATCTGTGTCGTTCTAAAAGTTTGACATGTGGGCTGAGACAGTCATTGTGGAGAAGCAAGATCTAACACAGAGCAATTCACCTGCCTCTTTTAGATATAATCAGGGCACAACTCTGTAATTTATTTTAAGATCCAAAACTTGCATTTGGAACTGAAATGAATTTGTATGAAAGAAATGCAACAAAAAAAAGAAATTTAAAAAGTGGTAACAATGTCATATTTGAAACCATTCTTTTCTCTTCATGTTGACCTGCTACACGTTCCCCAAGGTCAAGAGCACCCAAATGTGGGAAATTACAAATGTGACCAGGAGCTGTGAGGAATAACACCTTCTTACTAGAAACACACTCCATATTCTCTCCAGGGTAGCTGGTCATGTTGGAGGAATGCAGGTGTTAGGGTGTACATAGCTGTAAATGTAATGCGTTTAAGAAAACAAAGGTGCAAATTAGAAGTTTCTAAACCAGGTTGGTAAAAGGCAAAATTTGCCTTGAGCTGTGTGTTGTCCTGGTGTGCTCTGTTTTAATCCACCACTCTAAGCTGCTTCTGATAGAGTTGTATTGCCAGTGGACAAGACTGTGAGCTTTCCCAAACAGTTGTTTTCCCTGCACCAAAAGCTACAGGAATGCTGTGAGGATCCTTCGGCAAAAAGGCATAGGAGGGTCGTGCTGTGAAGATACCTTGAAGCAGTGAGGAGCAAGTGAGCAGGGGACCAGGCTTTGTTTCACAGTCATTCTTTTACCTTGGGAGGCTTCCTGGAACCAGTATGTTGCCCATCTAGATGATTGGTGAGAAGGGCTGGTCAATACTGTGGTTACATCTGCCTGAAACTGGCCTTCTTCCAATGGACAGACTCTGCTGAGCTATGAAAGCACAGGGCTGCAGGCTGTTGTCAGCACAAGGCTGGGAACTGAACAAACTCTTTTCTGCAAGCGATAATTATACCACGGTTCAGTAAAGGAACACTTGCAAACCCCAGCAGAGTGAAGCACAAAATAACCTTGCTGATCAAGCAGCCATACCCTTTGGGATCTATTAACTTTTCATCTTGGCAGAGACTATATAGGTATGTTCAAAACCTGTTGGTTTGATGTTTATTTCAGGAAAAATTAAGTTAGGATAGGGGAATCTGCTTCTCAAGTCTCAGGCGAGCTATCTTGTAGGAAGTACTTATAGTTTTCCTCAGTTTCACATGATGTTTCTAAGCCTCCCTTCTTCAGAGGCTGCTCAATCTGGCTGCCTGCCTTTGCATAAGTGGGATCCCTCTCTTCAACTCCCTGCAATGGCTGGATGTGCTACAAAAGCTTTAGGGGATGAAGTGATATATAGCAGTGCAAAATAATTTCCCCCTTTTTTGTGTGTTTAATGAATTGTGACTTTGAAATGAAGAGTAATTCTGATCAATTAAAATAAGTGCAACCAAGCTCAGATAAAACTTTACTTTGAGATTTATTAAGTCTAAATGGCTACCAAGCTGTGTTAGAGGTACTTCATCTGCCAGAAGGATCCAGTCCCTCAGTCATTGCAAGGGAATACACCCTTGCTGTCCTGAGATAAAATTCTTCACCATACATCTTGGATCAATTTTAATCGAGTGTGTGGTATTGATTTTGTCAAACTCCTCTGAACTTCCTTGTTAAGTCAGAGTCTTAAGCAACAGCTGAAAGTTTGGGGTGGGGAAGGGGAAAACAAAGCATGAGAGACTTGTCAGACTTTTCAGCATATTCTGGAAAAGGAAGTGCTGGAGGTTTTGCAAGATAATCAGGCTCTCAACAAATAAAAAGTTCAGTGTGTTTCACAACCAGTTTCAGAGACAGTTTAAGGCATGCAGTGAGCCAAAACCAATTCCACTGCAAACCAGTTCAGCAACAGATTTTACTACATATGCTCTAAGTTGTACTGATTTGAAAGTGGACAAATAAACAAGAAAATTTGGGTTTTTCTGATTATTATATGAACTGATCATGACAGTGCTGTAAGTGGAAATTCACAATCTATACCACATAATTTATGAACCGGAAATATGGAAATACCTTTCAGATCACTTTGCTTTTTCTCTTTACAACTTCCATTCTGTTGACAACATAATTTCCATTCCTCTTCACAAATTCTGTAAATATAATCAGTATGTCTGAGAACCATTCTTCTATCATTTCTGCTGTTTTTTGCAGAAATGCAATTGCTTTAGTTGCATCATATACGATATGCAAATGTAAATACAAGCCATCAGTGGACTATACTGACATTCAACATGAGATATATTTCACACTGGGGGAAAAAAGGAGGGAATGCAGAAATAACATTAGAATAGTTTGAAAACCAGGCAGTTCACCACCCGACAGAAATGTGGATGAGATGGCAGACTTAAAAGATGAAAACTAGGAATGATGCGGTGAATGAAATAAAAAAACAAAGATCTTAATAAAATTCAAAAACTTCTATAGTCCAGACGTTTACTTACACAAAATTTAGCCTGTGGATCAAGTAAATGTTGCCTCCCTGTTCTAAGGTGAATCTTCTAATAAAAAAAGTCAATCTTCTTTTTCATCTCAGTGTTCCTAAGTCTTCAGTCTCTGGGCTTCACATCTATTTAAAAAAAAGGACTAAAAATAGAAAAGTGAAGTGTAATGACTTTGAGCAATAATGGCATGACTCAGATTACTTTTTCTTAGAGTCCACTGTTAACTCAAACTAAAGATGGCCTCTGTTCAGTTTTAATTTCTAATACTAGGCTATCTTTCTTGCAGAACTTCAGTAAAGACAGCTCAAATTTTTGTTGTATAAATTATGATGCCATAGAAACTTCAACTACTATATCTCAGTATTTAATGAAATTACTAAAATAAGTCATATCAGACAGTGTGACCAACACACAAAATAAGGATGGTCATTTACCTTTCTCATATGAGATAACTACAGAACTATATCATTGACAGCACCTGTAGCTCATCAGCATTAATATATTTAATTATGATAAAACAAAACCTTTCTACTGCAGTGTGAGAAATTTTCAGGTTCTGTTTCCAGAAATGTTTTGGGGTAACATAATTCCTGCTGCTGGTATCTGGCTGCTTAAGACCCCACTCAAGTAGTAATGTCTTGAGGTGGATGAAGCTGGTACATAGTGAGAGTTTCCTGTTCTCTTTAGAGAGCTACAAGCAGCTGAGATTGACTCTGCCACATGCCTGTCTAATGTCTCTGGGGCGCTTTCGGCTCCCCCTCAGAGTGGATGGTCGGGTTGCTGCTCAGGGCACCCATGAGCTGTTTAACTGCTGGAAAAAAAGTTTCTCTTTCTGAAAATAAGCCCTGAGAAAACACAGAACCAAAATAATCTCCTTCTCCTTCCTGGAGCAAATAATTCTGAGAGAGCCTGTGCTCCCACAGGTAAAGGGAGTGTATGTATTACCTCAGTGCCTGCAGATGCTTGATCAGGTCTGCAGCTTCTCTTCCTTTATAGTGAAGTCTTTGAAAAAAGATATCCAGCCAGTTATAAATACTAACAAGAATGTAGTTTATCTTTATAGTGACTAACATGATAGCAAGTTGAAATACTGCTACTTTTTAACCAAACTGAATTAATCAAATTTATCTTTTTTTTTTTGATGCACATGAATCCTGTTCATTCTGCAAAATGCTCAAAGGGTAAAATTAAAGATGAAATAGAACACAGACACATGCAGGAGAACCTCCCCCTCCTTCAAATCATATTTAAATGATAAAAAGCCTTTCTATAGGGTTAAAGTCAAACTGTAGATTTCCTGTTATATTTAATAATGTAGCTTCATACATAATGATAAAATTTTATTCTTATAAATTCAATTTTTTGGAATTAGCATAATTACTTATGTCAGAAAGTAATTGAAAAAAATTATTTTCTGTTTGTTTGAATATCATTTAAGCTGACTATTTTTAATGCATGAACATTTTTCTATCAGTTTTTTCCAAAGGACTTTATGTTTAAAGGTCTTCTTTCAAGTTAATTCCATTGGTTCATTATTTTTCTCCACATTGCTATTTCTGAATTCATACCATTTCAATTAGATTTTATTTTAAGGTATGTTGCATTTGTATATTAGTGAACTGTGCCAGAAACTGCCAAAAAAACTGTGTCAATGAGGACAATCATGATGTCATATCTGTAAAATGTCAACAAATTTTTGAAATGAAATTTAATAAGATAGATTCAAAGATATACATTTTTAGCAGCTACTGAAAATCTGGGTGCACCATTGTTGTTTTGCTCTTTTTTGTCAAACAGTACAAGGAAAAGCACCAAGGAAATTAAAAATATAGTATAAATATTGTTATTCAAGGGTTTTGAGCATAATTTAATATGCCTACAGATGTGCAGAATTTGTGCAAGTGAGGAATATTCATAAGTGGGAATGGAACATTCCCATTATGGAACATTAAAGTAAAATGAGTTCAGAGAACTCTTACTTAGAACTTCCTATTTTACCACTACTAACTTTCAGTTAGAATAAAAAATTTAAATGAAATATTTGAATGCTCTAAATGTCTGTCTGTCTTTGCTCTGTGCTCAGGGACAGAGCTCTCATTTGGAAGGGTGGATGGTGATGGAAAGGAGTAACAGATGTCTTCAGGTTAGGCACTGCCTGATCAGCTGCAAGACAACTACATCCATTTATGTATGCAAATTCAGAGTTCCCTCATCTGAAAGTGAAAATCACTACTTGCAGGGAAAGTAGGACTGCTAGAGACAGATTTTTTTTCATAAACAGCAACTTATCCACTCTGGTTTTTCTAGAAGAGAGGGAGCCACACTTAAGTAGCAGTCCTTATGTTTGTATGTTTACCATACCTCTTAGATACATTTAGAAATTGTAAGCCTGTTGATTCCCTGTTTTGGGAATGTAAAACTTTACATAAAATTTTGAATTTGAACTAGGCCATAAATGGACAACATAAGTTTTTTTGGTCACAACCTTATTGAGTTCTATTGTTTCAACATTCCTGCATTGAAAGATGCAGGTCTACAAACGTGCTGTAGTTTTGAAAAATTATCTACCTATGTTAATCATTATCCACTTAATCCTTCTGTGCAAAGCTGCATAAGGTTGTGGGGATTGCAGAGGTCAGCCCCGGTAATTGAATAACTGGTGTTCCAGGTGGTGGAGCCTCAGGTGGGATGCAAGTGTTGTGGTGTCTGCCTGACTTCTTCCTATATCTGTCTCACTTTCATGAGCAAAACAATTTGCACACAGTTATTTTTTTCTGTTAGGAAAGTTGAACAGTTGGTGCAAGCCTTCATACTAGCTGGCTATTATAATGCCTTCTTTTTTTCATTAACAAAAGCTCTCTGAATATTCTAAAAAAGTTGACATTATTTCATTAGCTGTTGCAGGTCAATGAGTAAGCCTAATGACAAGAATATCATGTTCTCTGCTGGATGTCTCCATGAATGTTTCTAAAACATGACTTCCCACAAGCACGGAGGACCATGTAGCAAGGCAATTAATAGGCACAGAATGTGTATTCCCGGTCTGTTTCTGTTCTCTTGTTAGTTCAGAGTTGCATTTTTTATTTCATCTTTCGTAAATGTGTAAGGCCCCAATCAAGCACTCCAAAAGACAGAAATGGGTGTTTGTTAAATTTGTCATCCCTTTAGAGTTCCTCAGTTTTAACAAAGAGGCCTTCACATATTGGATTTTTACCAGCATTACAGAAACAAGTTTCAGGATTTATTCCAAAATCAGAATTTCACTATAGGAGCCCCAAAAATTCCAGTGTATTCAAAAAGCAGGAAATCTGACACATTGTATTACCACCACACAGTGGTTATAACTACTGGCTGATTATGCCTCCTGAGCAACCTGTGACATGGGACAGAGCCTGAAATTCTCTCCCAAGTTTGCAAAATGTATAGTGTGAAGGGTTTCTGATATCACAGGATTTTAGGAGTAACATGGCTACTGAGGACCGCAGCTATATGGATCAAGGAGGTGGCAGGTACTGGGCTGCCAAGATGGCCAAAAGTAGGTATAAGTGGTGTGACGGGTTGGTACCCCATTTTTCCTTTCATGTGCTCCACTACTGTTTTGTGCTGCTATAAGGCAATACATAAATAATAATGAGCTCTGATGGACAGATTTGGCCTGCTGATATTTTGAAGTAGTATAAATGGGTAGAGAACTTATGATGAGTTAGGACGTGCAAAAAATAATCTTGTATTGGGCTAAAATACGGCCTAACTGTGTCACATCCTATAATGAAAAAGAGTGCCCATATTAAAAGCAAACAAAAATGACACAGTGAAGATGAATCATTAGATTTTTTTTTTAATTCTGTACTTTGCAGTCAAACTGCAGCAGTTGAGGTTTGTGATTTCCAAGTTCCTATGCTAATTTTTATCCACTGCTTTTCACCTCCACGTGGACTAGCATCTGCCTGTGAACTTTCAGCCTATAGATCTGTAGAATATGCTGTAAGAGCTGCAAATCAATAGAAATCAGCTGCTTAGCTGTAGGGTAGCTACAGCACCCCACCCAGAGCAACACACTCATGGCACATCAGTGAGGGGTCAAGCAGACATGCAGAGGGAATATAGTGATGGTGAACATTTGTTAACTATTCCTGGTTCTTCTTGGCCAGGGTTCATGGATCCTAGAAAACATAACTGCAGTAATAATGACCCAGCAGGAAAAATTTTGCAACAACTAGACCTAGAACATTTTTTTACGTGGACATAAGCTAAATGGACAAGTTTCTTATTAAGGAAATTATTTGTTCTCATGCCTCCCTGTATATTATCTTGCTGCTATGAAGGTCAGGCTTACTCCTAAATTCTTGGTATGACACTGTGACTAAGATTAGGCTCTTAAAAAATATATATGAATACATACATATATATATGTATGTATGTATACACAAACATACACACATATATCAGAACTAGGCTTTAATCTCAGCTGTATCTGAACTAGCTGTGTAGGAACTCTTAGGTATTTTGGTTGTAAAACTTGTGAATGTTTATTATCCATCAGTGCACTAAGCATTTTTGTATAGGAATGGCAGCATGAGTGAAATATTAGGAGCAGTTGAAGGACTTGCTGGGACCAAAAGTTGTGGTGTTGGGTTCTGGGCTTTTCTGCGACTTGAAGCTGACTACTACTGCAGGGACTGGGAGCAGAGCCATGTCTTCCTGGGGTAGATTCATAAGCTGTATTTTTTCCTACAGCAGGCTGCAAAACACATGAATTTGAAAACAACAGGCATCTGTGCTCCACACAGAGGTTAGGGGTCAAGGTGAGACTGTAATTTAGCTGTGGAGTTTATCATGTGGTGGTGCTTCTTGCATAAACAAAGCTTCTAAATTTAAGTTTTAGGGTAAAATAGGAAAAAAGGAACAACATTTCCTTAATAAGTGAAGCCAACTTGGAGACTCCTGAAACCTTTTTGGGAAACAATTGACAGAAAGGTAGTTTGTGGACATGCTCCACCATTTCATAACAGACTTGTTCTGAGCTACTAGAACTACCTGCACTTATTCATTAGGCCAAGTCCCAGTACTTTGTTACGCAGCTCTCATATAGGTACAAGAGGGAAAGGGAATAAAAAGCCCAAAATACATTTTGTGTGTGTGTTGAAGGCAGGGGGTTTGAAAAATATAAAAGTGAAACTTGTCATCGAGTGTAAGTGGGCTTGGCTGCCTGCGGCTCCACTGTAGCTGCATTAAATGACATAACCTAAAGATCCATGTAAAAATATTTTTTTTCTCTCATAGTTTTTAAAGCAAAACCACTGATCAACTCTTTCTTTTAAAACAAAGAATGCATGTAAATATGTGTCCTCTATATTCATCAGACATACTGTTGAATTTGATAGACCTATCATTTGTACGCTATCTGTATTGTTGCTTTAATGCATTCCCTCACTACTTTGATAAAAGCCGTAAGATGTTGCCACTAGTCCTTTGATGTTTCCTTCTGATGTTACAGTACCTCTTTTTTTCTTCTTTTCCAAAAAATCTGTTTTGCATAAACATGAGCAGACAAGACATTTCTAGTTAAGGATAGAAACATCAAGTTCTATCAATAAAAGGACAAAACGAGAAACCATATCCAGAGTGTTATATACTCTTTTGAAGCCCTTATAGATGAAAATATTGTAAATATTTTAGAGAAAATATGATAATGTTTCATTAGTTAAAAAAGAAAAAATAATCTTGGGTGCTGTGAATTTTCTTGTGACCCAACAATTAATTTTCTAATAAACTGGAAGAATAAATCTTACAAGGGCAAGAAAATATTTGCATGTCTGTTCTTGTCTATAAACTAACAATTTCTTAACAGGGATTTATAGGTTATCATACAAGAGAAAAGACTGAATTATTTTATTTAGTCTCAAAGCCTTATGTTGTATTTCGAAAAATAAAGTTTCTTAATCTGTTTTTTTTTTACTGCAAATAAGTAAGGTATTATTATTATTATTATTGGTAGTGGTGGTAGTAGTAGTAACAGTAGTAGAAGAAGAAAAAGATGTTTCCACTCAAGATCCCAGTGAAGAGGTGGTGACCTTGTCCCAAGGGGACTGGAATAATCCTTGCCCTCAGAATCTTCCCAAATGAAAAAGATATACTAATAGTCATAAATAGATACTGTTATTGAAATTTATCAAGGAAAATAGGTTAAAAGTTTTGCTCAAGGTTGTATAGGGAAAATGTAGCAAGGGCAGGGAATACACAGCACTCCTGAGTGCCAATCCACCGTAATTTAAATTACTGGCAAGTGTTGTGGAAAGAGTGATTTTCCTGTGAATGGCATGACTGTTTTGCTGCATTCAAGAAGAACCTAGTGTAGTGGAGCCACATCATGGTCTGGTGATTAAAAAATGCTAACTTAAGCCAAGAAATGCCAGTTTGTCTTCTTACTTCTCCCAAGACATGCATATCCTTTGGCTATTCAAAGTTTTATGATCAATTCTCAGCAGTGTAAAGAGGCATAGAATATTGCTTCTTTTTCACACAGCTGAAATGGGGTACAGTTCTTAAAGGCTTTTTTCACAGCTCACTAATGCAGGATGCATTTGACAATTACTGATTAAAGCTCCAGTCATACAAACAATTGTCCATGTGACTATTTCCCTGAAATTAGTGAAAGCTCTTCACAGGATACAATGGAAAACTCTAGGTAGTTGCAGGATCAGGGCCTAGAAAGGTATTAGCAAGGATAAGGACATCTAGCACCTATAAGCAATGATAAAACAGAAACCAATGCTTTCACCATCCCACCTCCAATGAGGTGGATGGAAGTAGAGGTAAAGTAAGCTGCTACTAAATGGGGAATTTGGGAATTGGAAATAAGTAGGTAAAACCCCTCCTATTTATCTGTGGAATCAAAAAATATGCAATTATAAAAAGTTCCAGAGGAACAGAAAAACAGAAGGAATTATTGAGAATTAATATTTATTAAATACATTTATTTCTTACCCTTCTTCAAATCACATACTGCTTTTGTGTCCACCTTCTGTGTTTACTGTGTTGCTAAAGCTATTGAGTTCAGACTTAGGAGGATGGAGACATGGTTTGTGGCCTTCAACATCTACTGATCACTAGTAGAGATCCCCTAATCCCCCCCAGTTTTCATCTGCAATACTCTATACACTCTATTTTAATACTGGTTGATTTTATTGTTGAGCTATAAAAATGTTAACTGTGGAATTTTCTTTGACTCTTAATGAGTCCTCAGCCAAAAAATATGTTCCCAGGTCCCTTACTGGTCAGTATTTGAAGAATGGTTAGTAAATTAGTTGCTGCCAGGACTTCTCTTCCATGAGACACTATTCCCCTCCCAGCCACGGCAGTTTTTACACAATGGACACCTTTCACACTTTGACATAAAATCTCTTTCAAATAAGTTTCTGTGTGCATCGTCTTAACAGTGAAACCATGCTGCTGGTAGTGTCTTCTTGTTTGTGAGGAAGAGAGGCTGAAATTTGCTTTAATGAAGCAATAAAAGTTTTAAATTATTTGCCTGCCTATCCTTTGTCTGTCCAAAATTTACCACCTTGAAGAAAACCTTAGCAATAAAACAACCACATATCGTTTGGATCCATAAGATGATCAAAACCCCTGCTGGGAGTATGACTGTTTCTTGTTTTGCTGGTAGTCTTTTGTATGATTCCCAGCTCATGCTGGCAAAGAACTTTCTGGCTGATGTACTCCTGTGGTGCCTTGAGCTTCATGTCTAACATCAGGGCCCTTTGTTCTGTGCAAATACACAGAAGTCTTCTCTTCTCCAGTTTTCCTTTTATTCTGTTAAGGCTGTTTAGTTTTCATTGTGATGACAGACTAATCTTTCTTTTCCTTTGCAGTTGGTGTGGTTTAACCTCAGCAGGCAACAAAATACCATGCAACTGTTTGCTCACTTCCCCTTCCCCTGCCACCCAGTGATGGGAAGGGAAGGAAAATCAGGAAAGGAAAGAAAACACAAATCATGGGTTGAGTTAAAGAAAGTTTAATAATTGAAAGAAGTAAAAGATAATAACCACAGCAAGAACAACAAGAATAACAACACTACTTCTAATAATTGTAGTAGAAAGGAGAGGGAGAGAGGGAAATAAAACCCAAGACAAGTGATGCACAATACAGTTGCTCACCACCTGCTGAATGATGCTAAGCCTGTCTGAGCCACAACTGGCTCTCCTCTGCAGGTAAATCTCCCCAGTTTATATACTGGGCATGGTGTTTAGTGGTGTGGAATATTCTTTTGGCCATTTCATGTCAGCTGTCCTTGCTATGCTCCCTCCCAGCTTCTTGTGCAGCTCCTCACTGGCAGAGCACGAGTCACTGAATAGTCCCTGACTCAGAGTAGCTACTACTTAGCAACATCTAGAACATCCATGTATGATCAACATTAATCTCATTCTTAATCCAAAACACAGCTACTGAGAAGAAAATTATCTCAGCTGCAGCCAGGACATTAGTTTTATTTCACTTATTTTCTTTTCAACGTCTTTATTTTTGCTTTCAAGTATTGTGGTTAGGTATAGAGGGAGACCCCAAATACCTTCTAAGTAAAAAGTGATGTTTTTTTCTATTGCTTTGTATTCTGATAGCTTTTTTGACAAAAAGCCTATTTTTTTCAACTTACATCATCTGCTAAATCTAGATGGTTGATGTAAATTTTGCTTTTTTAATTAGTCATAGTGTTCTCCTCTTTTGTAATTGTATTAAACCCAGTTCTTGTTTTGAGTCTACTCATCCTGAGTCAGCATATCCTGCTCATCCAGCTACTCTGAACATTGCCTCAAAGCATTCCAGTAAATAGCAGGATAATGACATCTGCAAATCTCAGGTGACTTGAGTATTCTTCATTGATACTGCTATGCTTAGTTTCTTATTCAAGGTTTACATGACCTTACAGGAGAAAAGAGTGTTGCTGACATAATTGAAAAGGACCTTTTCATTTACCTTGTTAAATGTAAATTTCCACTGAACTGCACTATAAATGTTTTTGGAGAGAGAAAATCTACAATAATGTAAAATGTATTTTTGGAAGTGAATATGAAATTTTAGTAGTCTACATGAAAATCTTGCTTCAAGAATTGAAAATGTGAGTTAAATTAGCTGGGCTGGAGACTCATGGATTAATGTGACAAGCTAAATTCTTCTGCTGGAAATCCAGCCGTGAGGAGGGACAGCAGCAATTTTACACTTCAAGTAGTTTCATAATCTTTAGATAAGGATACTCCTGCCTAATAAGGAGATCATCCTGACTGTAACTGTGGGCTGTGCAGTCATGCATGGGTGGTCAAAGAAGGAGTAAAACTGAAAAAAATCTCAGAGACCAGAACAGCTACAGTCTGAGGCCATGTTTACCTATGCTGTATTTTGTGTCAGCTTTCTGTAAGAAAGCCTTCCTCACTCTGGCAAGCACTTATCCATCTGTTAATTCAGTGGGATGCTCCTGAGGCCCACTAATGTAAGGATAAAATCTGGACTTGAGTGAGAAAAATAAAAGTATTACCAAAATTTAACTGTCTTACATATATGCTCTGCATCCAGCTAAGAAAAATGTGATGAACCCAAGTGAATCTCTGTGAATTGTGTTAAACTACTTTGAGATAATGCTGAACAAACCGTGATTGTGAATTGGGTTGAGAATAACCCTAGTGTTAGATGTTGAAGATAATTATCTCATTCCAGATTTCAATAATAACAAAAGACTACAATAGGAAGAGTTCTGTGTCACAAAGCATTTAGGCTTTGTGGGCTTTTGAATGGCAACAGTGATGACAGAATGACAAAAATGATTGATGGAAACTGCTACCACGGCCATACTGTTATGCTATTGACTTCTTCCAGCATATATTCTACAGTAAATAATTAATTTAAGATACAGATAGGAAGTTTCTTACCTTAAAAGTTCTGTATCATTTCTTCTTTAACTGAAATTCCAGCCAGAGTTAAGGAAATGCCCTTATGAACCATTTCTCCTTTTTTTCCCTCAAACTGACTGGATATACACAGACATACATTATTCATGGCCAGATTTGTACTAGTCTTTTCTCGATTGCCGTTCTGTGTTTGGGTACCCAGGATCTGGGGCGATGCTGTTGTGGAGAGGTGATAAAACTGATAGAAGTCCCAGGCTCTGCAGATAGGTAATGATGCTGGCAAATCAATGTGTCTGTACTTTTAGCTTTCTGATGAAAATCAGGGTAATTGATTCATACTTTATTTTGTGTGTGTGATGGAGTCACAGTTTTATCTGCCAGCCTCTTAGCCAGACCAAAGAAAGTAGCATTTGCCTTCTCTCTGTAACATGGCCTACTGGTTATGCTGCAAAATGCTAATTAACTCCCTTGAATATTAAATAAATTTTTTAATACTAATAAACTCACTTACTAAATCTTAGCATTAACATTCACAGCACACTACTTTGTTGCAGTGCAAACACTGTGACGTTTTCCTGCTGAAAGTTCTGTGGCAAAATAGTAAGGACTCTTTAAAACAGCTATCATTATTAAATATCCTTACTTTCAACTAACAATATTTCACACAGATACATAAATATCACATTAATTTTTCTAGGCAACTCTAACAACTTCTTTTTAAGTTGTACATTCCTTTCAACATTAGGATCATTTAATTTGAAAGACTTATTCTGTACAATACAGCTTATAAATAATGCTCTTAATAATGGCTTACCAGTACTAAGCTTTAATTCTGTATTCACACAGAATTCTCGTTTAACTAAGTGGGAGTTTCTCTCGATTAATCCCAGTAAAATCAATCATCTTTTGTTAATTAACGATTTTATTTAGTGGCTATTAGCTGGAAACTGTTAAGTAGTTTGAGCTTAGCCCAATATCACTCTTCCAGCTCCAATTCTATAGGGTCTACTAAGTGCACAAAGGTTTGTCGTACCTAAATTGAAATGGAAATGCTATAGGGTACCACTCAAACACTGAAGTATGTGTAAAGTATGTGTTTCTGCTAGGCTGACTTTTGATTCTATTTATGGTGTTTTTACAGCAGTTCTTGTTCTAAGATTTTTTAAAGGCTGATTTCAGAACATAAAGGCACTGATTTTGGATCTGTTGTATATTATAAACGGTATTAACATTTTATCTTTTGGTTTTTTGTTGTTTTTTTTTTTTGCTAATTGAGCTAGCGTTGAATGGAACATATTGTGATCTAAGATTAGTTTAAACACACATCAAAAGGCAAGACTGCCTTCTCAGTTCAGTACTGAAAGTACCAATTATGCTATTTTTGTGAGATTTCCTGTCAACTGCAGAGTACAGCAAAACTTAAGTGTTTGGAGCTTTGCATGCTGTAAGTGTTCCTTGAATAAATTTTTGCTTCCCTCGTATTCAGCAGATGCTCTTCAGTGTTAGTCTGAAATGCATGTTTTCCGACTCAAACATACAAAATTATAGTTCAGAAAATATTCCTCAAAATAAATTACAATTTTTTAAGCAAACATTTATATTCATGATCATTTCTGGTAATATTAGGTGTTTATTCACTTACAGCTAGGCTCTTAATTTAACTCTTTTTTTTAAGAATAGTGACAAACACAAATTTTTTGAAGTTATTAAAATATTTCAAGGGCCACATGCTTAATGCATTGTAAATCCACTGCTACTACTCTCAGTCCATAAGTGGAAGTGTATTGCCAAAAGTGTACACAGATTTCTGGCTGATGTTTAGGTAATGAATGTAATATTTGCTAACCCCATGAACAGCATGACAGCAGCATCCTTTGGGCATGAACACACATTTAGGCTCATTGCTGCTTACAGCCATAAAACATGTTTGGACACAAAATTGGCCAGGTAGATTTTTAAAAACTGCTTTTACCAGCTGATATGAGATTTTTTTTTTTTTTTTTTTTACTTTTTTCTCCTATAGTTATCCTTGAAGTACCAAAGTACCATTCCTGGTTTTGACAGAAGCCAGAAACATCACCTACTGCTGTCAGCTAACCCAGTCCGCTCGCTTTGTATGAAAGCACACTCTGTGGCCAGATCCTAAGCTGGCTCAAAATGATGTTGCTGCCTTGACTTCACAAAAATCGTGTTGTGAAGCTGAACCTAAGATGCCTACTTTGAAAGCTTCCTCCCTTGCCCTCTTTATCATTCTGAGACGGAGGAAATAGAAATAGAAAGCACATTTCTCAGACTGAAGCTAGTTTTGTCTGTGCCTTTACAGAATCTATAACCCTTCACAGGCTTAAAATATCTTGTCCAACAGATCAGCCTTCCTGATGCAACTGTCTCGCCAAACCACCTTATGGCACTGGCTTTATTTCCTCTATTCTTGCAGTGCATGGGCTGGGGGGTGCATACCTCTTTACAGTTTGTTTTCAAAATGAGGGAGGACTGAAACACAAAAACAAAGGGTAGTAACAAGCGGTGCTGTCATCTGGTGGTGAAATTGCTACCACTTTTAACAAACTGACCATGCTTTTTAACCAATAGGTTTCTTTTTTTTTTTTGAGGTTGTTGCTGTAGTCCCCTTGGCATACATTCATAAATCTTTCATATTAGAAACAGGCAAACCCAGTGATTTTATCCAAAATCACTAAACTTTTTAAACTTCATTTTTGTGGAAGAATAGTACACAGAGGTAGGTTTACTGTGTTCAGGCTTCGAAGTTTTCTTCAGCTTGTGCTGCCAAAACATGACAATGTTATTGCAGTGTGAATTATAAATGTTATTCTTTGTGTGCCAACAACAATGGAGTGGAACACTAATGGTCCAAAGGAATGGAGAAGTAAAGACAAAAGCACTTATCCCTCCCTCAGATATATACTCAAATGTGAAAATACTATTTCCTACTCTTACTGTTTTACCATCAGTACTTTTCTGCCGCATTATAATTGATGTCCATATCTTTACCTACCAGGAAAATACACCTTTTAGATCTAGCTTCAAGGACTGTTTTGCTGTTTGTAACTGACCAACAGGATATTACTGCCATCATTTAATCTCAAATGATGCAGTGTCTGCTCACCTGGGGAGCCAGAGAAAGCGTACAGCAAAAAATGACTAAATTGGTACTTCATGATCCCTTTTCATACTTTTTAAGGCTGACTTCTTTCTGAGTTCTCTTAACCTTTAAAGTGAGACAAAATTGAAAGAAATTATAGTTTCCACATGAAAAGAATTAGAAGTCAAAGAACAAACCAAAGTCTTTTGAAACTATTCTTACTTACACATTGATGTAGTACACATACCAACTGGTTTTCTGCAATGTCAGACCTATATTACAAACTTTACAGATGGATAACAAAATAGACCATATGGCTGTTCATAATACAGTAATCTTTTTTCTTCTCTGAGAGCTTTCATTGGAAGTTTAATGGTTAAAAATGCTGAAATTAAAATATAAGCTTTTGTGTCCGCAAGAATTTTCCTTATTGCCTATTGGCCTGCGTTATATGAGTAATATATTTTGGAGTAGATTTCTTTTAGATGTATGCCACTTGCCAGAAAATCTGGAACTGCTGAATAAAAAACATCTGGTTATGGATTTCCTATGCATCTATAACTGTAATTTCTATGGGTCTGTGCTAGTCATTGCAGTTGACAAACACAGAACTTTTAATGTTCCTATTTTGTTTCTCCTGCAAGGACTGAACAACCCACACTGATGGAAATTCACTAACACTAACATTTTTAACTCAAAAGGAGTTGATTGTGCTTTCTATATTCAAAACTGATTTTCCTTGAATCTGTTTGTGATACGGTCTTCTACATTTAATAGCAACTTATTAGCTGACCCAATTTGAATGACTTCTGGAGGCAGGGACAAGTAATTAAATAAAGGTATCAGGACCTAGCTCTTTAAATGTAGCTAGCCATAGGAAAAGGTTTTTTTACATTCTTGAAATGCAATAGTGAATACAGTCCTGTAATAACACCAACAATAAAGACGAACTGGAACAGTAAAGATTTTTTATATTCACAGATTTCATGAATCAGTGAGAGCATGGACAGGGTCACTGTGCAGAGTCAAAGTAAGGATATTAGCTGGGGTTTCTTAATTTGATTGTGAACCATTGCTATGCTTGTGTGGCCTGTAGTGGTTAACTGTAGTGGTTGGTTTTATTCACAGTTTAGATTTTCAGCTTAAATTCCAAGTTAAATCAAAGGGATGGTTTTGTAAAAATACTTCCTGTAGTTTGCTTTGCTTAACTTTATACGCTGTTTTTATAGTGCAATGTTAAAAACTTGATTCTTTTCTGCCAGTGAAGACCACAAAGTCATCGAGACTCATAGTTATTTTAAAACATGACAAGCTGGCCTTAAGACCTTAGGGATCCTTTCTTCAGAAGTCAAGCTGGTGATGGATAAGGAGCCATCAGAGCTGTGTGTATCTTAACTGCAGGAGTTCAATTAAGAAGCCAAGAGTGTCTCAGGTACACCGGTGCAAATGGAAGTGCTTACTTTGATAATGTCTCTGTAGTTGCTCAGTGCAGGTAGTTGGTTTCCCCCAACTCATTTCTGATTGCACAAGGAGCTTAGCACAGAGGAATACCTGAAAGGACTGAGCTCCATCAACGTTCACTGAGTGTTAGAGAATACCACAATGGGAAATGCTATCAAAATCCCAGTGCCTGCACGGGGATTTGTCAGGAAATGGTTAGCTGTAAGATCTAGCTTCTATTAGCTACAGCCCTGAGAGCTCTGCTGCCTTTCTTCTCCTGAGAGAAACACTGTTCTGCCGCCTATGCTGTGCAAAGAAAGTTTTCTTACCCAGCATTGGTTTCTGCAAAGTCTGCTCTGCAGTTGTTTTGCTCCCACATTCCTCTTGCTTTTCATAGTACTTGGAAGTGTGATGGAGAATTTCCAATTGCTCCCACCCTACCCCACATTTATCAGCTACTTTTAGACATTGAGATACTAAAATACACAAGCAGTAGTCATTGTTGAAGACATGGTCTTTGTCAATGAACTTTTAAATGTTTCTTCTTCAGTCCCTCCACCCTTGGAGTAATATTCACAAGTTCCTGATGAATATGATGTCAAAGGTTAAATAAGATGAAAAATAGTGCATTAGAGTCACATGAGAATCTTTTCTTAACTTGAAAGCTACTGTAAGTCATCAACTAAACACAGCTGTAAATTTCCAGACTAGATGTCTTTTGTATTCTTTCTTCATGCATATTAATGTGAAGGTCTCATAAACTCAGATCAAAGTTCCTATAGGAAAAATATTCACATTTAAAAATTAATTACTGTGTTTAGCTTAAGTAATTAATTGGCATAATCAAACATGCTTTTATAAACTAAACATTAAAGTGAACAGCTACAGTATTTGGTGATAGTCTTTAGGATAGATGAGAAGTGTATAATTCCTAAGTTAAATTGAATTTTCATTTTATTATGAAATAATTTTACAAATAGTCTCCTCAAAAAGTTTAATAAAGAGAGCAGGAGAAACAAACAACTGATTTTCATTTGTAATAGATGTTAAAAAGGATTATTTCATAACTAAAAATGCTTTTTTTTTCTACCCCTTAAAATACATTTGAAAGTCCTCAGATACGGAGAAAAAATAGTCTGTGTTGTGACTGTGTTTCTTATCTTAAAATGGAATTAAAATTTCTGGGTACTTACAGAACATTTTAATAATTAAGAGTGGATAATTAAATGCTTATTTTTTAGTACAGTGGCTGAAAAGAACATGAAGTCCCATCACTCATTTGCAGAGAGGTGTTTTGTTCAGGATTGATAATAAATTATGCAATCCTATCAGGGGGAGAACTTTTTTTTCAAAAACTATTAAAAAACTGAAACAAATTAATATCCAGTATAAATGGCAAACTTTAGTGAAGTCTGCTGATTTCTGTCCAGTACACTATGATTATCTTTAAGCATACTATTTTGTAGCAGAAATTTAAACATTTATAAAATTTAGAGTGACTTTTCATCAAAGAAAAGGTTGCTATTAAAATAACCAGGTCTCAGGTCCAAAATCCCATAAAATCTAAACACAGCAAGGGTTTTTAGGCCCCTCATTCTAATTCCTCTAAAACCACGGGCTTTTGTATTGCATTCAGTTACTACCCTACTACACAGCTTTGAGTCCAAGAATATTTTTGATAAAAGTGCATCTTGGATTTGGCTACTCTATGTTTCCCAGAAAGTCATCAATTCTTTGTTTGAAGAAAACAGTATTTAGAGGACTTCCTTTTGAGTACTTCACTGTTTCTGCAGACAATTTCTGCTGTGCCTCATTTCAACTTTTGGCCAGTGGCTCTTACTCTGCTTTTTGTGCAAGCCTTCACATTCAGCATCTCCCACGAATTTCACAAATTTTTTTTCACAAACTGACAACAAGAACATAGCTGAGCTTCTTTAAGCTTTCATTGAAATACCCTTTTCTCAACCTTCAATTACTTCCATAGCTATTTTTTACATACTTTCTATTTTTCAACAGTGTTTCAAAAATATTTAGGGTAAAAATATTCTTGGGCTTCCATTATTGAACTCTCCTGAGTCATAAATAAAAGCAGAGTAAAGCCAGGCTCCTATTCACTACCTTCTTTATGCCATTTTTCCTTTCTTCCTATAGCATCAGTGGGACACTCCTGTTGAGTTGCTGGCTTGTTATGACCCCAAATTCTTCGCAGACTCATTGCTTGAGGTGTTTTCCTCATTGTTGAATCCTGTATTTCTTCTTCCAGTATATGCAGATTTGTATTACTCTGACTGGAAACACTACTCTAAAAAATATTTATGCTTTTTAGTTGTTTTTATTTGTCATTAGTCCCACATCACTGATGGCAAAATTGAGTAATACAATGCTTAACAGCCCCTCTTTCTGATGCCAAGCCTTTGCTGATCGCTTTCTTTTGCATGTTCGTTAGCCAATGCTTAATCCAGTTAAAACATGCTTTATTGATACTGTGTAGTGCTATATTTTTAATTACAATATTGAGTGATACTAAGTCAAAAGGCACACAAAAGTTGAAGTGTATTATACCTACATCGTTATCTTTGGCAACCCAACTTAAAATCTCATCAAAGAGCAGAAGTAGATTTGTTTGACAAGGCTTATTTTGCAGAGAACTATGTTGACTAATTTATTATTAATTACATTCCTATCTTTTAATAATTTATTAATTGAATCTCTTTTCAGTTTTCATATTATTTCTTTCGGGAATGATGTTGGGCTGAGCAGCCTGGGAGTACAGATAACACCTGCTTGCTCTTAGTGGAACACCAAGAAAGATGTAGCATTTCTGCTTAATGGAATATCAGTGACATTGCTCATGCCTTCTTTAGGTCTCCCAAATAGGTCTTCTTTCTTAATTTTGACATGCTAGATATTCTTTTACTAGAAGAAGAAAAATTCCATCAGCAAATTGTGAAGTGAAGCAGTTTATGTAAATAAACTGCTGAAAGTCTAGTTATGCCATTGTGCAACATATTAGAAATGAAACCAAACTTAGTGTGAATGTGGGAAAAGATGTTACACAACTGTACTGCAGTGTTACAACATGGTGACGTGTGCTCAAATTAGAAAGAGCAATTAAAGAAGTCTGAATATGCATCCGTAATTCTGAAAGACTCTTATGTTCTTGTTCCCAGAACTGGGTTGTCAGTGAGATATAAAATAGAAATAGGTACAGTCAGTTTCCTGTGCCTTGATATATTTTTTTGGATTATAAAATCCATCTCAAAGTGTTCATTTCTGTTTCAGCTTTGTGGAACTGGTAGAATTTTAATATTTGCATTTGTGTTGGATGCTTTTGGTTCCCTTCATGCTTGATGTTTCTGGTTCTGAGATGACTTTAAATTCACTATGTTTAGGAAAGCCAGATATTAGACAAAACAGTGCCTAGGAGGGAGTGGATAATCTATTAACTGTTAGATTTTATGCTGTCCTTTATTCCTCAAATAATCTGGATTAATTAGCATTTAAGGTAAATGGCTACAGCTGCTGCAAGAGAATGTCTGGGAGGAGAACCATCACTTCATCTGCACAAATCCATCAGCTAGTTACACTTTGCACATGTGATATCAGGAGCACTCGGCAGGAAGGGCCAGATCAGCGACTATGCTAAGGGCTAGAGCAGATGTACCAGGAGAACAACACTAAGTCCTGGGCTGTGTCTGAGGTTTGTCTGAGTCAGGGTCTGGATCATAAGGTGGTCACTGAGCACCTATTTTTTGCTAGGGATTCCTAGAAATCAGGTATACAAACAAGGAAAGTCATCCATCTCATCAAAAAATTGGATGACAGAGAGACATTTAATAGAAAATGTTCTGCGAGAGCTAGAAGATATGCTTTATCAAATCACACTGCTTAATTTTTGTCAGGCATGAGAACCCAGGCCCCACAGACGTGCCAGATTATTGGATGCTCTATCCTGAAAGCCATTTCAGGGTCTTCCTTTATGCTTTTCTGCTTTAAACAAATGATTAATTATTCATTGACGCACAGAGACAAAATAAAGAAGGTAAATCTATATTCAGACTGTTGTGACAGTAAAAGGTGCATCAGCAAAAACATCTGAACCTTAAAATCCCACATAGACTCTGATAAAATTTTGTCACAGATTATGGGAATTCCTCAAAAGATACTGAATTGCCAAATCAGTCTCCCAGCACTGCTGGAGGATACCATACTAGGATTATTGGGAAAAATCAAAATTCTTCTTCCCTGGAAAATCTCTTCTTTTCCCCATATTTTTTGGAGAAAGATTATGTTTGGTGGATCTAAGAAATGCATGATTAAGATCTCTAAGCAGCCAAGTGCATGTTGATCTTGGTTATTTTACTTGTGAAATTACTTTATGTGGAACTGATATTTCAGGTCTTTTGCTTTTTGCATTAATTTCAGTGAACTTCTAACCTGTCACATCACTTTTTCACCAGACATGATAATGGTTATTCAGAGTTTCTATATGCAGACTATCAATTCAAATTTCCCCATTTTTAGATTTCTTTTGCTTCTTCATGTTCTCAGGGCCTTGTCCAGACAAGTGGTGAAAATCTCTAAGGATGGAGATTCCACAGCCTCTCTGGGCAATGTGTGCCGGTGCTTAACCACTCCTTGTGAATCATTAAAATGAAGCTCAAAATCAAGTCAAACTTTAATGTTTGAAATTTTAGCAATACTTACTTAAAATAGCTTAAATCATCTGCAATATTCAGAAAATCTAAACTGAAACTTACCTTAATACCACTAATAAAAGATAACAGAAGTCATGCAACATCCCAGTAGAGAATAAAACAGTCATACTTGGAATGGGACACTAGAGTATCTGGTTTTATAAAATTATGAGGATTTGAGTTTTTATTCTTAGTTCACACACATTACATGGACAGTTTTAAAAGTAAGTTCTACATTTTGAGATCTTGACTTGCAATCTTAGTACTCCTTTCTCACACTATGAATTCCCCCCGCCCGCTTTTATTATACGTTAACAATATGATTATAAAAATAGTTTTCCCATTCTGCTTTGTCATTTCATTGTGGTTTGATTTTTAAAAGTGCTTTACTTTAGCAGTAAGTACTAAGACTTATTTAGAATATATAAAGATGAAAATCAGGGCACAGATCCATTTTTAGCCTCAAAAGTTCTGCTTTGTAATGACTGTAACTGGCACAGTAAAAGGGTGGAGAGGTTTGCAAAACCATAGCAACATAGATCCCATCAGCAAAGCTTTAATTCTTTTTCTGCTTGTGTAAGTTCAGGACAGGATATAATCACTGAAAGCCTATCATACTAAATAAGCACTTCTGATAAACTAGTTTTTACCTAGTCAGCAGTTAGCTGATTGCATTTCACAGATCTTCCCTTTGCCCCGTGGGATGGTCCCGTGGTGGTTCACTAAGAAAACAGGATGCACAGAGATTTTGGTCTGCCACTAGCAATCTGGGGCCCAGAGAAAGAAAAAAAGCAAGCCATTGACTTTTCAGCAGTTTCCTTGTAGCACAACTCACTTATAAAAATTCCTTATTAAAAACAAATTTAAAACAAGGTAGTGTAGATTTTGGACACTCCAGTTTTCTTATGTTTCCCATTTAATTTGAAGGTATACGATATTCTTTGTTTTATGCTTCAGGTAGGCCCATAGAAATTCTAAGGCAGAAATTAATTGCTCATTACAAAATGTTCGTCAGCTTCATTTAAGATAAAAAATTAATTGGGGTGAAATGCAGTAAATGCAATTGTAGCCTATGTGTTGATCCCACTCGCATTTACACCACATAAAGAATCTGTGTTTTCAAAGCTCTTGCTTGCAGAGTTCTGCACTGCTGGAAAGAGATCTTCATCAGTTTAGGTACTGCAAGCCTCTGGGCAGCGGTCACTTTGCGTGGACTCAGTCAGTGAGTGCAGAGTCCAGCATAATCATGAATTGTCCATGGATGCTTCTGAAAGAGAAACAGAAAACAAAGTTACACACAGAATCCCTGCTACAGCCATCCAGTGGTTGTATTGTTTTTGTTTTCCCTTAATCTATTAGATTTTTCCCAAAGATAATACTCTGGTTAAACTGGCATGCAGTAGATTTCATTGGATTATCATTTAAGAAAATGCTTGAGTATCTAATTTTCAATACGAGCTTAAGTATGAAGGAATAAATAGATGCATAAGTATCTGAATTATTTGTTGTGATTTTACATATATCCTTACACATGATAAATCAGAACTTAAACTAACAGTGCATTATGCACTTTCTAAAACTAACACAAAGATCTAAGTTAAGACAAATAATGATTTAAATAAATCCCAAATACAGCTGTAATTTTTGCAACCTTATGTATGTAAGTATGCACACCTTCCTAACACAAACCAGGGGAAAATCCAAACAGTGTATTTAAGATTTTATATCAATATTTTAATGGAATATTATTTAATAACTTTAGGGCTTACATCAAAATAATTAATCTCATATTCATTACTTCATGGCATAGTCTTTTTTATATGAATGGAAAATTAGTTTAAAGAAACATAAAATTATTCTGTAATGATTAAAAATAAAGTAGGTACTGCAATATTGTACAAAAATATAGCTTCAAATGCAAACTGCTTTTATGGCTATTTATCTCTGCTTATGTATTTTGGGGGAATCAAAAAGTAGTTTGCTTAAATGACTAAATTTTTTTTGAGAAAAAGTCTACAAAACAAGTCTTTCTATTAATAACAAATAATAACAAATATTAATCATGCTTACTACACAGAAGCCACTTGAGAAAAATTTATTACAAGACATTTGTGACCAGTCGTGCCATAGGAAGCGGAGGGAGCCACAGGGCTGAAATGACAGTAAGGTTTATGTATGCAGTGCTCCTCTGGTAGTTAAATTGCAGGAATGTGACATTGATCTGAAATGGGAGCTGTTTGAAGTAGCAACTGTCAATCTCTGTAATCAAAGGATGGCCCAAAGTCTTACTTAATCAGCCATTTTGGCATGACCACTCAGTTTATAAAGCCCTATCCACTAAAAAAGTGATCTGTCCTCAAGAGGCCCTTCAAGAAGTCTGTGCAGTTTGTGGATAGTGAACAGTCATTCAGAACTATAGCTTGGACTCTATTGCAAAAGTACAGCAGTGCTTCATTAAAGTGACTGTACTTATTACAAGGTGAGACAAATGTGGATTGAGGTGTGAATGAATGTCTGCTGTTGTTGATGTTATTTAAAGTTGGTTGGATTATATTTCTCTTTTTGCACTTATTTACTCTATCACGTACAAAAGAGTCAATATTAATTTTAGAGTACTATGCATGTAGACTCGATTGCAGTGATCTCAAGAGAGATCACTTCTAAATGAGAGAAATGAGACCAGTAGCATATTTCTGGTCTTTTCTCAGGATCATGGTTATCTTTTCTAATTCTGTTTTTTTTATAATTTTTCAGTGTTTGTTCAGCTGTGTAAGGGAAAAGGGTAAATAAATAAAAAATGTGTAAGGGTGTAAAACTGGAAAAAAAAAAGGTTAACAATTCTATCCAAGTGTTATTAAAGCTGAATAATTGTTTTGAAGTATTTTTGGTGAGCATATGGATAAATACCAATACAAGCAACTTGAAACTTCAGCAATTATTTCCATTCCTTCCCAGGTACAAACACACTTGGAAAACCAGTCTAGATACCACATACAGCAGAGCCAGAGGCACCAGGTGAAACAATACCTGACCCTTGATACCAAGCTGTCCAGCCAGACGCTCTCCCTGTCCCACTCTCACACAATCCAGCCTGCAGGAGTGACCTCCATTCTAAGAAACGGACACATGCCACCAGTGAGCAGCACTGGCACTCCGGAAAGCCCTGTCACCAAGCTGCTGGCCCTTGGAGGAGAACACGAAAATGCGGTAGGGAAGCGCTGGGTGAAGGAAAGGGGAGCTGGGCTTTGTCTACTTCTACAAAAAACTTACATGACCCACCTTGTACTAGAAGTGGGCAAGAGATTACTTTCTCTGCTTTCAAGGAGCCTCTGGTTACAGCAGTTGCTTTCTGTATCATTTTGAATTATGTGGGTCATTCCCTTGTATGCCTATGAATAGCTTACTGCAGGATCAAGCTTTTAGACTGCTGCCAGATAAAATGTACTGTTGCATCTTTTTCTATATGCATCATATGTTGCTGTATGTTTGCTGAATATGCACTTTGCAAAGCAAAACTTTTTCGTTCAGATGGGAGCTGTTTCTGTGTAAAGGTATTAACCTAGCCGCATAAAAAAAGTTAAATACTGATTACCTTCAAGATATAACTGAAAAACCCACTCATTCATTTTTCAGTTAGCTGGTATATTTTTATATGGGTTATCTTGGGTAAATTGGCAAAGATATGCTAACTTTAATGTCACCATCGATTTTAATAGAGGTGCAGCTATAATACAATGTCAGATTCTTAGTGTGAGACGTAGGTCATTATGGCTTTTAATACTTCAATAGATTTCAAAAGAGACTGTTTATTAGGTAAAAGGGGAATTCCTACAGAAATGAGAAATGGAGATGCTGTATCATGTCTTGGACTTTAATAGAACAGAAGAATCTTACAAATACACAGTGACTCATTTGAGCATTTGGATGTTACGTAGCAAAGCATGAGGGAGCCCATAAAGCTTCCTGGAGAGTTCATCTGGGGCCTCTCTATTCCTCCTGCATTAACAACTGACATTTTAAGTCAGGTTTATGGATTACTGGAGCTACTTTAAAATGCTATTTTAAACGGCCTTTGTGGACATCTATGTGACCACCTCCATGCTGTCAAAGTGCAGTGTGCTGGAACAGTTCTCAGGCATTTTGGGTCTGATCAGGAGCCTGCCCTTGTACCACTCTCTGTCACTTCTGGTGAGAAGAAGGCTGCTTGTAAACCCCTCTCAAGACCAGTGCCTGGTGAAGACTGGGAGGATGATGGTTGGCACTGGCCAAGATCCTGGCATCTTTGCAATGATTTGAATAATCTCATCTCAGGGGGATGACTGGCACAGTGTAATTTCCTAGTGTGGGTGTTCCCTGTGGTTAAGAGTAGGGTATAATTATATCAGTAAGTAATATAGACCCAACACCCAGTAAACTGCACTCCTTCATGTTGTCTAAGTGCCAGCATTTCTTGGTACCCTTTTGGCCCTGGTGGTGCTTTCCTAGATAAGTCTGGGCACAACTCCTGGCACAACACTTCTCTGGTTTTAGAGAGGAAGAGAAATGCATGTATGAGCTGTGCTGGGCCATGTGGCCTAAAAGTCTGTGTTGAAAGGTCTGTGTTGAAATGTCTGTGTGATACTTTCGTTGCATAGGACCATCTACACTTCCTTCAGCAACCAAGAGCTGAAGATAGTAGAGTTAAAAGCGACATGCTCACCATGGGATCTACCCCAAAATTATTTTGTGAATGGAACTAGACCAAAATTATAATTGAAAACTCATGTTGCACTTTGTCCAAATCTATATATATATCTCTATAGGCCTGCAAAGTATTCATTGTTTCATCCCAAGTAATTAATGAGCTATTCCATCTGCCTCAATAGTTTATGGCTCAGATTAGATCAAAAGTGGGACCAGAAGGCTGTCTGGAAAAGTATCCACTGTACTGCTAAACAAAAAAACCCCTACCTGCTGAAGAGGGCAGCATGTAACACCAAACCTTGAGTGACCCATACAGCTGCAGAACCAGAGGTTCCTTTCAGTCTTCCTGCACCAATGCAGCAATATGACACATTTGATCAACATGACAGGTCACAGTTACAACTTAACCATGCCCTCCTGTCATCTGATCGTGGTGTTGCAATAAGGGGTTAAAATAGGGGCATGGGCCGATGTTTAAGAGGAAAGATGTATCTTGCTAAACCACAACTGGTTTCACAAGAAGTAAAAAATGTGAAGATTGTATAGAAGTGTTTGAATTTTAAGATATGAACTTCTGAAATTCAGTTTTATTGCTGTAATAGATACTCAAGATTAATTCCTCTGTATTTTTAAAATAACTTTTTTGCATTATTATCTGTAGTGATTTGTCTTAAAATATTATTTTTTCAGATGGAAGAGGTGATTGAAGACATAATCAATATGGAATCAAATTTTAATGATGAAGGGATAGGTTGTTCTGAAACTCCTTTACTAATGCAAAGAACTGTAAGTATTTTGTTGAATTTCATCTTGCTTTTTATACTAGAAAAACTTCTTTGAGTGATTCAAGCGTATCAGAGTTCAGAGACTAAGGAATAGTACCAGTGGACTATTCTCCTTTCCCTTCAGTTGATTGCCTTTTTGTCAATAAATAGTACAGAAAAGGACACGAATGTGGTGAGACAGTTCTTTTAAGTAGTCTGAATAACATTTGTGGTTCTAGATCAGAAAAATGTCTGGTGCGTAACCTACTAATTCCTGTTCAGTGCTAAAAATAATAAGGATAAAAAGTGTCTGAATCCTAGAAGGCCTTTTATAGCCTTTCTTAAAGATCCTTCTACCTCAACTAAAAAAAAGTTAAAGCTTCCCCATGTGATAGTTTCTATGGTATGGTGGTTTCTCCAGTGTCTTATGCTGAAGCAAGGCTCTAGTTCTAGATTTTCATGTAGACAAGTGGCATTTAGTTGAATAATTTGTCAAGGAAAAACAAGAGAAATGTGATTTCTTCACGGGAATTAATGTAACAAACTTCAATTTTATGTTGTGTCTGCGAAGAAATGTGAGAGGACTAACAAAGGCTATTTATGTTTCCATATATGTTACATATTTGAAGAGGAAGGATGACTCTTTTCTGGACACAACAACATACAGAGCATTATTATTTATGAAAGTAATACCTATCAATAACTGTAATGCACTTTACAGAAGGATGTATGTTGTCCTCTCTACCCTAGCTTATGTAGGGAACTGTTTGTCCTCAGGGCTTTAAACTGTACACCAGTAAAGGGGAATTTCACCCTGATGAAGGCAGAAGGATTTTCACGGGCTTTGACAATCTACCAAGTTCACTTCGGAATACAGTCAGGTGCTTGCTCTTAATCGCCCTCTGGAGGAACATCTTTTTCTGACTTGCAGAACTTCACTGGCTACAAAAATACCTTAGGAGACAAAATCTCTACTCTTCTATGTTGCCCACTATAGAGTCCAGCATTAATGCCAATTAACATTTCCACGAACACCTGAAGTTTGCATGCCAACTACAAAACTGATGCAGCTGGACTGATTTATGCATATCTCAGTAGAGAACATAGCAAAGGAGTGGTCCCCAGGGAGTGAATTAATATTTTGGCTCAAATTAAAGTAAGGCAGGGGAGGATTCTGTCAGGTATGATACTGTGGGATGGTGATGAGTGGCATGAATTCTGGGTTTGGGTTGAAGTCATACTCCCTCAAAACCTTTTAAAACTGGATGATGTTAATCTATGCTAATTCCAGGTTCATTAGCCTTTATCTTCAGTCATGAAGGACATTTCTCTCTAAAATTTATTGAATACCCTACTCTTGATGAGGAAGACAATATGCAGTGTCTTTTAGGCCTTGCTGGTATTGTACTTGCAAAGTTTTGGGACTCCTGAAGTGCCTCTGGGACAAGTAATGGTATTTGGATTTTCATTTGTGCTGAGGAAATCAGCAGACTGCTAGGTAAGCCTGGGAGTAGCATGCATTTTCCAATCTCTCTGTTCAATACTATGGCAAAATAAAGCCTGTCTTCAACAAGGCTTGCAAACTGCATCAGTATGAGGAAATTGAGCAGTGCCTTTGCTTCTTTTATCTCTCTTTTAGCATCATGTCCTCTAAAAATATACAAAAGAATTAGGCATATGGAGATGATGTCAGGCATTTAGCTCACGCCACTTGGTTTTATGCCATCTTTCAGGCAACATCCTAAATCTGGCAGCAAAATTTTGGTCATAAGCTGTTCAATAGAGAAAGATAGAGAGACAGGTAGAAATAATATTTTTATATCCAGCTTTTCATTATCACAATAAGAATAATGAAATTTTGTTATCTGGGCTAAAAATGTATGCATTAAAAGAGTACTGGGCTAGGAGACACGATCAGCAATGGGAGAATATCTAATTTCCCCAAGAAGATGTGCTGGGTTTGTGCTGTACTTCAGCAAGGACCCATTGTAGCTCTGATGTACTTCTGCACAAGATGCCTTAATGTGGTGGCTGACATGAGCATGGAGTAAGTGAGATTTCAGGGGAGACTGAGTTGCCTCTGTATCTGGCTGATTTGGCATTTGTTTTTTCGTTAAATTTCTCCAGCATAATGCTTAAGTATTTCTAGAATTTCTTCTTAGAATTTCCTTACTTGGGATTGTCTTGATTTTGCAAACTGGGCAGAGTAGTTTCTCTGAAATTCAGAAATGGGCTGACTTGGTTTTCAGAATGTGGTAAAAGGCTCAGGTGTTTTTTCAGCAAAATCTTTTCTTGAAAAAAAACAAATTCATGATGCCACTTTCCTGTCTCAGTGTTCTCAATGGATAGTGACTGAGTAATTTTTCCACTTTTTACAGTGTAACCTGTTGTGTGATGCATTAGTTTGCATTAGTCAAATGCACCCATGTACCATTTTAATGGCACATTAAATGAAGACATTGAATTCTGTGAGACCACTCGTGAATAATTGCTCAAAGGCTCATTATCTCACCCTGAATTACTGAATTACAGTTATGTATCAGTAGAATCAGAGAAGTGAAAAGAAGAACATTCCTCCATCTCTCATTTAAATAATTACAGCTTCTGAAGAGTGGATTATCTGGCTTTTACTGTGTTTGGATCCAAATTTATAACTTCATGAAACTGTCTGGTTTTGGGTGGTCACTTAAGAATTGCTCAAAGTAGGGAATTTTCTGACTGTGTTTCTATTGCTCTTCAGAGTACCCTATGGCAGAGACCTACATTTTACAACAATTTTTTTAAAGTTCAGTTAAAATGTAAGACTAGGTGCTCCCTACATCCAAAAGGTCTTGATTCTTTGGAAAGTATTTCCAAACCAAATAATATCTTTGTTCATAAAACATAGCTGAAATAAAACCATAACTACTCTTATGAACTATCATTTAATGACAACTGTTTGTTCATCATGGAGAAGGTAAGATTTAATTTAAAAAGACCCTTGAAGATGACACCAATTTAAAGTAATTTTTTCCTGTTGTAATAATTTAGTTTTATGAAAATCTTATTAACAGACAGCAGTGTATTTATTTCTTATAAGAAAATATTTTTTTCTCTGACTATCATATTAGGAGCAACAGGTTTGTTCCTGACCATACAGAAATCATTAAAAAAAATGAAACAAATAATATGAGTGAGTTTTAGAAGTGAACTACTGTCATGTAGGTCAGATATGTTGGAAGGCATTTGAAAAGTAAATACTTTTAATCAAAAGTTCATTCTTAATCAAAATCCTTACAGTCTATTTAACATTTTGTAGTGAATTTAATGTATATTAATACTTCCAAATGTTCAGAACACAGGAAGTGTAGATGTTTACATCTGTTAATACAAAGCAAATATTGCACCATCATTAAAAGTTTAGGGCAGGTAGTAAAATCTGTGCTCGACATTGCTTTTAATATCTGAAAAAGAGAAATTTAAGGAACGTTGTATTAAAACAGATGTGGAGGGCATTAGTCACAGTGAAGAGACACAGGAAAAAGCAGAGTTAAAAAATAGGATCTCTGTGCTTTTCGGGGTGGGATTTAACAGTGTGTGATCTTGTGAACCACTTCTTAATACTAAATGTTTTGTTATTATACATATACAGCTCTAAGACTCACCAGTAAACCCAGTAATCGAGCAATCACAGTGGAGAGCTGTATGAAAGCAGCTGGCAATTTACCAGTACCGTCATTCAGAAATAACTGTTGCAGTCCAGATAATCACTGTACAACTGTGATAATATTCTCTACTTGATATGCAGTCCACTAAAACTTATGTCAAAAGCATTAGGAGATTGGCTGCCTTGGAATGAGAATGAAGTGAGAGGAAATTAATGTTCTGCAATGGCATGGGCCTCTCTTGCACAGACCTGGGTGGGACCAGCAAGAAAAATAATTTAATCTTGTGAACATTTTCAAGGATTCTAAGTTGTCTTTTTTTTCTGGTGCACAAGAAAACATGAGCTTTCAGCACTATTATTGAAGAAGCCTGGGGACAGAGGCTCTGTAGCAGTTAGATGGCTGGCAGTGAGAGCTTAGAAGTAGTTGCAGAGAAGTGCTTCAGGCAGAGCACTACCATGAAATTGGATTTCAAAAAGTCACCAGGAGAGGCCCAACTGCTTGTATGTTGGACCAGTTCAGCTCCATGTTGCTGGAGTAGTCAATACTGAATGAATAAACTAAATGGAGCAGTTCCTTTCAGATTGCTTGGAAGAAAATTGAAACCTTCTTCATGGAAAGCCTTTTTGCTGAATTTTTTTCCATGTCCAGTAGCAAATAAAACCAAGAAAAAAAGGTTTCCATGCTCATGTAGGAAGAAATTCTTTGCTGTGAGGGTGGTGAGACACTGGCTCAGGTTGCCCAGGGAGGTTGTGAATGCCCCAACCCCAGCATTGTTCAAGGCCAGACTGATTAAGGCCTTGAGCAATCTGATCTAGTGAGAGGTGTCCCTGCCTATGGCAGGGAGGGTTGGGACTATATGGTCTTTAAGGGCCATACTCACCTCTCAACATTCTATGATACTATGATTTATTTGTAATATTTAGGAAATGTTTTCTTTAACTATCCCCTTGAATTAGCTTAGCAGCAAGAATGTTGGGAAAAGAAGATTTAAACCACTAACGGAGAAGGGAAGCAAAAGCACCTGGGCATGCTGAAAGTCAGGGGTTGTGCCAGCTGTGAGCTGGGGGAACAGCTGGACAGGGGAAAGGTGGAAATACTCTGCAAAGGTGATGCCTTGCAATGGCACCTCTTGGGGGATCTTCTGAGGCTTCACTCCTTTCCTTTCATGACTTCATTTCTTGTATTCATATTTCACTATTTCACTAAGATTGGGAGCTACTGTCTATATCCAGTCTTCTTGGGAGTCAGGTCAGTGGGATTCCTTCACTTCTGCCACTCTTGCAGGAAAAGAGCTTGTGGAGAAAATCCTCAGTTGCTGCATGGCTCGCTTGTATTTGTTTTGCTCCTTTGGCATTTGAAAAAAATCTTGTATGGAGTATGGAGAGGTATGGAGTAGAAGTTAGATCAGGACAGGACAGATAGATGTTTTCCTTCTTTAATTTTTATGATTCTATTAACTACAGCTGGTATAAAGTTCTGACTAAATCTGTTAACTCTGCATTTGATTTTATGGAGACACTATTTATTGGTAAAAGCATAGTTCACTCTGTCTGCAAAATCTCTCTCCTATTACAAGGTCTTTGAGGTCACAGTTTCTCATCATGACATTAATAATTCGTATTTGTATTAATTATTTGTTAAATATTGATGGTGACCATCTGGATGGATTACAAAACCTGCTGTCTGTCCCATTCTCAGAAATCATACAGAAGGAAGAAATTCAAGTAGATATGCTCCAAAGTATTTTATTCAATAATTGCTGCAGTTATTCAATCATGAAGTAAACCCGGCTTTCCATTAGAGGTGAATATAGCATTGCTGATCTAGGCAGCCCCCTACTGCATAATCATGAGTATTTTTTATTTAGTGAATACTGATGTAATTTGGCAACCCTTGTAAGCTGATAAAATCTGCTAAAGTTCAAAACCATTTTAGAGAAAGGGCCAGAGTAAACATTAACAACCTCATTTGCTTAGGTTGGCTAACTTGAAAAGGCTGCATAACATCAATGAAAATGCTTTGTCAATCACATTCTACACTAGATTAGTCTTAAAGTCCAAGGAAGAATCAAAGTTCATCTAAGTATATAAACTTCTGTCTAGCACTCTCTAGTATCATTTACAAGTTTAACAAGAAAAATGAAGGAGAAGGAACAGTTGGTAGCTATTGAGGAAATAATAGGCACCTCAAAAATGAAACTGGTGAGAAAACATTTTCTTTGTCTTTTTTCAATACTATAAAAGTGTTAGGTAGGAAATTGCGTTTCTCAGTTGCTTCAGTTGCAAAAACTAACTATGAAAAGCACAAATGCAGAACTCCTCAGGCCTGTTTCCTGCAGCTGGAAGTATCTTTTGTTATTACTGCCACTGCTGTTTTGAATGTCATACAAATGTCAGATGAAGGTTTTCTTTTGGTATTTCACGCAGTTTAGAAGTTTGAGGTGGAAATGGGCAGTGTACAGCTTTCTTGCCTGCACAATTTACCTCATGCTGTAGCAAAGGTCTTCATAGAATAGAGCATACATTACTTTGGGTCAGGAGAAGAACTGTGGTCTGTTTTTACTTAGCTGCAGCATTCAAAAGCTGTGCAAAATGACCAACAATTTCAGCTCTGTCTCTAGCATGCTAACAGACAAGTGTTTACTAATCCTTCTCTATTTTGGGGGCAGAACTCTCTGGCTTAAAGGGAATGAAAAGATTCAACCTTCATGCAACTGTAGTAAAGTTTCCATAACTCTGAAATTAAGAGAAAAATTTTTTTTTTCTCTTTGGTTTTCTCTTTCTAAAAGGTAAATAGACATAAATGAAAGTATTGTTCTAAAATATACAGTTGTTTGTATCCAAGCACCTTTTAAAAACCTGGTCTTTATCTCAGACCTCAACATTTGTTTAACAGAAGTAAGAGAAAAGGATAGTTAAAACAAACTTCTAATTGTCTTAATGTTCATTCCTTATTAATTCCAAACCCATGTGCAGCAGGATCTTCCAGAAAACTCCTGCTGTTTGGGGCCACCAAGAAGATTCTATTGTATCCCAAAGCCTCTGCTGCATCTTGTGTTGTTGTCTGTATACAGCAATGCAAGGCTTGAAGTCCTTAGGACATGACAGGTCATAAAGAAGATTATGCTAAACTCACTGCTGTCTGCAGCATATAGGTTATGATCCCTTCTTGAGAGAAACTTTATGAATTTCCATCAAAGGCATTTACATAGGTTGAATAAAAGACTTGTGAGCTTGGAGGCGACAACAGTGGCCACTTTGTTCTGCAGGAGCAGTCAAGCTTTTTATTGCAAGACAAAACTAGCTTGTGAAAAACACAAAGATTTCTTGAAGTACATTTTGAGAAATAAACTTCTGAAAGTACAACTGATTTTCTTAGCACTTCCTTCTCCATCAGCTTAGGCCTTCCATGACCTTTAATATATGTGTAAAGTAGTTTATGAAGTAGCTATTTACACTATATTTACATTTATATATATACATATTTATATTCACATTAGAAATAAACATTTGTGAATATATCTGAAATCAAACACTACAGGAAGAATTTTCAACCAAAATTAAATTCTGCATGGTACATCCATGTGAACACACTAGAACACAGAAGCCTTACTGTAATATGTTCAGAGATTTAGGTGTTAGATGAAATCTAAGAGGACATGATATAAAGCATATAATATATAGAGTATATGACATAAATAAATGTGGTTTTCACTTCTTCCTCAGGCTCAATTTTTTACTTTTTTTTGTGCTGACATTTGGTCATTGTTTTCAGAGGAAGAATTTGAATGATTTGATATATGTATTGACATGCGCTATCCAACAAAATTGAATAAGGCAGAACCAGGCATTAGTACATTAACTGGTGTTACTAGTGAAATAATAGTAAAATAGCTAACAGGTATGTCATTTAATTGGCATCTTTGGGTTTCAGAACCTGGGGTTTAGTGGGCAGTACCCTCATGACTTGATTTCTGGCTCCAAGTTGGATGATGACATTATCAGAGCATTGCTCCACTTCTGGACTGTGTCTGTTATGTTAATTTTGTGACCAGAAAAGACAAGAATAGCTAAAAATATACAATTAAAAGATGGTAATTGAAAGAGTGTATACCTCTTGCAAAAGGTTGATTCTCCAGAAAATTCCTTTGCTTGGTCATATTTGATCAGACATTTATCTAGACAATGGACTTCTATGTATATGATCAGGGCAGAAATGTACTATGACTGGAATATGAAGAGAGTTCATTTTTCTCTGATGAATAATGAACCAGCTTGATGATCATTATTGGAAGATAAAAAATGAACCAGTTTTCATGCATAATATATAATATGTAATATAAGACATCTGAACATTAAGTCCCTGGTTGAGGATTGTGTAATTATGAAACATGTTAAAGATAAATATAGAAGGAGATACAATTTGTTCAGATGAAAACAAAACTGAGACGGATAGTATTTTCTGCTAGTCTCTACACAATAAAAAGATAAACTGGAACATTTTTGAATTGTTATTGCTGACCTTATATACTCAAATACAAGTATTTTGTATTGCAATTAAAAAAGGACCAAGAAAATTTAGCTGTAAATGGGATCTTGTAGATTCTGAAAACAGTACACTACAACTTCTTTGGCAATTGATAGTGCAAACACATCCTTACAAATAAAAAGGATAACACAGCTTATGTTCAACTTTCTTCAAGCAGGACAGCAACTGAAAAAGAAAGCTGAGGCCTAGTCTTTCAGCACAGTGCTTGTATTGACAAGATTGTGCATCCCGTCTGCAAGAAATTTGAAAAGATGAAAAGTCAAAATTTATTGAAACACACTTTGAAGATACGAGAATTGGCCCAGTTTTCCCCTTGTCAAAACCTGGAAACACCCATTATACCAGGCATTGTTATTTAGCAAAAGGATTTGTTAATATGTGTTAATATGCATTTATTGATCAACTCATTATTTGGCCAAATTCAGTGCACATTTTGATGTCAATCTGTGAACGTAAAGGATTGAGAAAAAGTCAACCTGTCATGAATAAATTGTAAAGGCACGACAAGCAATTAACTATGTTTTCAACTGGGTTGTGTACCCCAGTAACACAAATATAAACTCTTACTTGATATGCAAAATGAACTGTGGACACAATTCCATAATGAGATTGTTATATTTGGGATGCATATATGGGATGACAACTTAAAAATTTTGCAAAATTCCTACTTTTGTATTTTTCTTTTTTTCTTTTTCTTTTTCCTTTTCTTTTTCTTTTTTTCTTTTTCTTTTTTTCTTTCTCTTTTTCTTTTTAATTAAAATGAATAAGCAAGGACCACCCTGAAATAGATGGGTTCTAAAACTTTTTCGCGGCTAAGAAGGCGAAGTAACCTCATTTTACAAAACTGTTTTCTGAAGTGATGCTATCAATTAAGCTCGTGAAAACGTGATTTAAGCGGGATATATTTAGGGGTGGGAAATGATAAAATATTGCACAAATCTTTTGTCTTAGATGCTGTCTGAGCAAGTACCAATTTTTAACAAGCACCAAAAGAAATTTTCTCTTGCAGATGCAGTACCCAACCTTTCAGGTTAGGCAGCTACACAGTCTCTCTCTTCTTGTGACAAGTAAAGCCACAAGTGTTGTGGCTCCCTGTTAAGTTTTCCAAGGCTGCAGGTGCAGTACAGGCAACCTGACCATGTGTAATAGGGTCAGTGATCCTCAGAATGGTGTGTACTGCACAGCAGCTGCTGTGGAAGCGTGCCATACGTTGTTACTGCAGGAAACAGGCACACTTGGTTGGGTTGTATGTCTGCAGTTATTAACCTTGGAAAAGAGGGTAGGGAAGGAAGTTTCTGCTAGCAGGACTATTCCTGCAACTTACTTCCCACTTGCCTCTTTTCATGAGCACTTCTGATCTGGGCAGAATGAAGATGTCTGGTGGAGGAAGTCTGGTCCTGACCTCTGTCTTTTCTGGGGACATCTTGACCCTTCTAATCACACACTTGGGCTTGTCAATGTAACTGTAAGGAAGTAAGTCCCTGGGAGAAATGGTAGCTGGCTTGCAAGACAGTCTTTCCTGTTGTCTGTTTGCAGGTTCTTCAAGGGAAAGCAGGGTAGCTGATGAACTTTTTTGGCCTATCAGGACAGTCCATATAACTCTGATGAAGAGCTCTTGATATCCTAGGGTTTAGCCATTTTAGACAACTAGAACATGTCAGGTGTCTGCTCTTCAATGATATAAACACACTCTCCATCATCCTTGAGTAGTGACATCCTTTGGATGTATGAAGAGCTGTTTACAACCTTGTGTATGAACACCTAGTAGTAAAATGCAATACAGGTTATCTAGAAAGTAACAGAACAGAGTTCCTTTCAGCCTAAGGAGCAAGCTAAAGAGACTATAAAATTTGGTTTTTTTAAAATAAAAGATGTTAAGGAAGTGCACCAATAACCAATCCTTGATCTCAGTTTACTTAATATTTTCATTAGTGATCTTGCTACAAAAAATACATTTATGCTGATGAAATTTACTGAGGAAGAAGAAGTAAAAAGTATTGCCAGTACAAAGAAGGATGAGGATATCATAGAGGAAGAATTATATGACTGTGATGACAGAATAGTCTAAATGGAAGGAATGTAATAGTACTGAGAAGAAGGCCATTCATTTAAATACTAATAACAGGAATGTCTGCTGTAAGCTGGGAGCTCATTAACTGGAGATGACAGAAAAAGATCTGGTTACATTAGTTGTTCAGAGGATAACTATAAGCCATCAAAATGATGGGACTGCATAAAGGAGATAAATATGGTCTTAGTATCCATCATGAGACTGGTTTCCAAGAGACATGAGGAAATATCCAGCATGGGATTCACTGGGTGCAGAACTCCTTGAATGCTGTAGGCAAAAAAAGGTGTCCTCCCTTCAGGAAAGCTAAACCAAAGCAGGGAAGGTACAGAGGGGCTTGTTAGAACTTATCATAGCATGGGAAGTCTGTCTAAAGAAGCATGGCCCGTTCAATTTAGCAAAGCAAAGTCTTAAGGGAGCTAAATTCACTCCCAGTAGTCACCTGGGGAAGTTGAACAATAAACTATATGTGTTAAAGGAACACAAAGCAAAATAAAATTTGTCTACAAATGGAAATTAAAGATATGCTTGTTTGACAATAATTTGCAATCATTCAGCTTTTTTAGCATACTCCAAATAAAAATCTTGGAGATGTGAAACCTAACTGATTTTAGACAGAGCATTACTGGCTTATGAACCAGATTATGTAATGATATGTTAAATGAACTTGATGTCCAGGAAATGCTTTCTAGTCCAGACTGGGCCTTATCATATTCAGCAGGATTCTTAAATTAAGAAAATTCTAGCTGACTTTAGAAAAGGTGTTGGCTGTTATTTTCTAACTGTGCAACACTGATTGTGATACAACCATGATCCTTACAGACTGTTGCTGCAGGGCAAACACATCATGCAAAGAGTAGCCAAAATGGAAAAATACTTAAATAATATGTGATCATGCAAATGAACACTGTTGTGACATAGAACTACAAGTGAACAGGCATGGACAATCTGTATTCATATATTTTATTACTGCATTCAGAGTCCTTCTCTTGGAGGATATGGAAATGCTATTGGTTTAAGTCTCCCTTAAAATTACATGGTATTTACCAATAACTATTGTGCTATAGGATTTGGAATACCACATAATTTACTTTCATAAGACAATGTCTTTCATATAATGTTTTCCTTTAAAAAAACCCCAAACTTGTTATTAGAGACTGCAAATTGTGATCACAGCTGTCCATTGTTAGTCATCCATGCTGTTAACAAACTCTTAGTGTTTGCTACACAGTCCTGCCTGCATAGCAGTTCAGACCCAAGCATCGAACATAAAAATCTTCTCCAGATGAGACCTCCATAGTACTTCCCTTGGACACTGTCAGCAAGCACAAGGTCACAGGCTCTTGTGAGGTGTATTCACTCAGGTAGTACAGCTGAAGTTTGCTTTTATAATTGGTCTAAGCTTCAAAGTTGAGTATCTTTCAGGACTGAGCCCCATGAATGGAAATTCTCATGTTCCAGTCTTTGCACACAGGCATTGAAGATCCCATGACACTTTATACAAAAGGAAGAATGTTAACCCCAGTGTCCTTGCCAAATGCTAACTTTGTTAATTACAGTCTGCTTTCTTTAATGCTCCTTGCAGTTTTAATTAGATATTGTATTATTCTCTTCCTGTACCACATTGTCACTGGTTATTCCCAATTAACCATTTGCTGTGCTAAAGGTTGTTGATAGTTTGTCCAAAGCTGTCTGTATTTCAGAAGTAGGAAAGATGGTGTATTATATTCTGCTACTTTTAATATTTGCGTTCTCATTCCTGATGAGCGGCTTGCATCTAAATTCTCAGATACATATATGTAAATATAAGTATCATGAATATAAGGTTTGGAAATTATATGACTTACCAGAACTTCTCAGAACAGCACAGGTGTGAACCAACATAGCTCATGATACCTGCAGGACAAATGATTTCCTGATGGCTGGGAATTTTCATATCCAAATATCTCTGTTTCCACATCTAAACTGAAAGCAGGAACATGCTTTTCATATGGTGGAATCAGCTGGAATTTTAAAGTGCTTTGGGATTCATCAGGTTTCACAGTGCTATAGAATTGTAAGATCATCATTGCAAGCATATTGTATAATTGTGCCACTTTAAATGATTTGTACATTTAGTAACATTGCATTAAATTTTTGTGGAATTATGTGTGTGTGTGTATATATATATATATGTATATCCTTTTATGTAAGACTGGAAGCTATTTGAAGCCTCAGTACTGCAAAAACTTTCCCTGCTTAAATGGCACTATAAACAATAAATCGCATTATGATGTATGGAGTTTTGGTACACATGCAAACAGCTACATGTATTTTTACTCACAATTCCTATAATATATTGTGCTACATATTTTGATTTTATAATTTGAAAATTAGTTACTTACATATGTCTACATTTCTAAAAGAACTTCCTTCTTTGTCAGACAAAAATAGCATGTTTCCTCATGTTGTATCAAAATCGGCCAATTTCTACTCTAAGACGGCTCTTAGTGTTCAGCAACGTTAGCAAGGAAATTCCTTGGGATTTTCTATGCTTGATATCAATGCAGATCAAATTAAGGTAGAGAGTTTCAACAAAATATTTTGATATATTTTTGACTGTATTTTTAAAAACTCCCTGGTAATCAGAATTTTGATTAATTTTAAAGGAAGTCCTTCTTACATGATTTTTAAAATAAGAGTTTATTTGAAAATTTTCACATGAGGAGCCCAGTGAGGTTTCCTGAGAAGGCACACATGGGAGGCCTGCAACATTCACCCCAAACTTTCTACAGAGTCAAGAGTAAGAAACAGAGATTATTCAGTTCATTCTAAGTGTCCAAAAGAGGTCAGATTAATCACCCTCTATTTCTTCTCCTGATCCTGAATCCTGACACTGAAAATTATTCCTTGCACACTAATTCATAGCAGATTTTTTATACTGACTAACTGGGAAAGAAGACAGTGTGTCAAATGGAGACCACCAGTGGCCGTATCCACAAAGACACTTATCTGTCATAGTGGTCATTGACCTATAACTGAGATTTGTACTAAATTTACAGAAGAAAGAGACAGTTGATAGTGCAATTGGCACTAACTTTCTGCAACATTTCTTGTCAAGGGGTCAAGATGACAGGCCTGTAGTTCCTCCATCCTCCTTCTGGCCCATCTTGTAGACAGGCGTCACATTTGCTCCAGTCAACTGTGACCCTCTCAGTTAGTCAGGACTTCTGGTAAATGACTAAAGGTGGCTCAGTGAGCTCTTCTGCCAGCTCCCTCAGGGCCCTCAGGTGCGTCCCATCTGGCCTCATGAACCTGTGTGTGTCTGAGTGGTATAGCAGGCCACTGACCATTTCCCTTGTGAGGTCTTCATTCTGCTCTGTCTCCCTGGTCAGGTGACTGGGCACCCAAAGAACAAGTAGTATTACTATTAAAGACTGAGATAAAGAGGGCATTATATACTTAAGCCTTTTTCCTCATCCTTTGTCACTGTGTTTTCTCCCACATCCAGTACCAACATGGAGATGCTCCTTATCCCTCCTTTTGTTGCTGATTTATTTATAGAAACACTTTTCATTGTCTTTTACAGCAGCGGCTAGATAAAGTTCTAACTATGTTTGGACCTGCTGGGGTTTTAGTTTAGTCTTAGTTTTTTTTTCCTGTTAAAGGAATTTTCTCCCATATGCATGTTGCTAGGGGACAAATAGCTGTACTTAAGAAAGGAAAAAAGGGAAGTGGGGCGGGCCTGGCTACTCTTTTGTCTACACCTGGGTGTGGGGGCAGTTCGCTCTGAGCGTCCGGAGAGAGAAGCTGCAGAGAAAGGAGCTGCTGCTTCTTTCTTTTTGGCCGTTCTTTCTTCCTGCTGGAAACAACGCCGGGACCCCAAATGCCGCTTTCCCTGCCCTGCTGGAGACCGAGCTGTGGCTGCCCTGCTCCGCTGCTGCTTCGAGCTTTCGCTACGCTGTAGCCCTGCTCGCCCTGCCTGCCTGGGCCTCCGTGGGGTTCTCCCATCTGGATACATCTCGTCTGCCACCCGGGATTTGCGTTCGTCCCTGCCGTTCCAGCCTGCTGTTCCTGAGAGCCCGGGATCAACTGCCCAGCGGTTTGTGAAGCCTTTGTTCCATCCTTCCCGGGATCCCAGGGCACCGGCGCCGCGTGTTTCCCGAGCTCGCTCCGGAGCGCCCCCTGCAGCCGCGGGGGAACCATCGCACCTGCCCTGCTCACCGGGAGCCGCCAGCGCCCCTGCCGGCTGTGAGCAAAACTGCACCCGAGGGGAAAAGGCCCGACAGCCGAGAAGGCTGGCGCTGGGTTTGTGATTGCTGTTACTGCCATAGTTGTTGTTGTTTTGTTTGACTGGTTATATACATATATATATATAGAGTAAAGAACTGTTATTCCTATTTCCCACATCTTTGCCTAAAGGCCCTTGATTTCAAAATATAATAACTTGGAGGGAAAAGGGGTTATATCTGCCACTTCAAGGGGGGCTTCTGCCTTCCTTAGCAGACACCTGTCTTTCAAAACCGAGACAGGACCCTTCTAATTTTCTCCCTGGATAATCTCACAGCATCATTGGTGTCCTCTTAAATTGCCTGGCTCTACTTGTACCGTCCTTTTTTCCCTCAGTTCCAGCCAAAGCTCTCTGTTCAGCCAGGCCAGTCTTCCTCACTGGCTCATCTTTTCGCGCAGCAGTTGCAAGATTTCTCTCAGCTGCTTGCTTATAGGATATTTCAGTTGCCTCTTCATCCTGGTTGGGTGGTCTATAAAAAGTCCAACTACGAGAACTGCCTCGCTGGCCTTCTCCCTTATTCTTACCCATAAACACTCAACCTTATCATCACCATCATTAAGCTCTAGACAATCAAAACACTTTCTAAAATACAGAGCTACCCCACTGTCTCTTCTTCCCTGCCCATCCCTTCTGGAGTAGTGTTTATGTGAATCCTTCTAATTAGTCAGATGATAGGATTGTAGTCATCAGTAGTTAAATGACTTGGGTTTGGGCTTGATTTTCATCATCTCCATATGATGAACAAGTGATTCTCTTTTCCTTTTGGCTGATAAAAAATGTGAAATGACAAGGGGAAGAATGCTGGAAAGCATCTGCAAGAAACAAGGATGATATGGGACATTTGACAGAGAGGCTCTGCAAAGAGAATTAGACAATTTAGAGGGCTGGACAGTCACTTTGTTAAACTGAATGAAGTTTAACAAAGACAAGTCTTGGATTCTTCACCTGGATGGGGCAGTCGTGAATGTACAGACCGACTGTGAATGAGATGCTGGAAAGCAGCACCACAGAAGGGGACCTTGGAGTCCTGGTTTATCGCAAGTTAAATATGAGTCATCAGTGCCCTGGCAGCCAGGAGGGCCACCCCTGTCCTGGGGGATTGGCCCAGCATCACCAGCCAGGCAAGGGAGGGGATTGTTCCTCTCTGCTCTGCATTGGGGTGGCCTCACCGTGAATATTCTGGTCAGGTTTGGGAAGATATAAAGCTACAAGAGAGTGTCCAAAGGAGGGCCCCAGAGATGGTGAAGACTCCAGAAGGGAAGCCATATGAGAAGTGACTGAGGTCACTTAGTCAGTTCAGACTGGGGGCAGGGGGGAGGCTCATCACAGTCTACAATTCCCTTATGAGGGGAAGAAGAGGGTCACACACTGATCTCTTCTCTGTGGTGACCAGTGGCAAGATGCAAGGGAATGGCCTGAAGTTGTCAGGGGAGGTTTAGGTTGGATATCAGGAAATGATTCTTCACCCAGAGTTGGTCACTGGAACAGGCTCCCAGGGAAGTGGTCAAAGCATCAAGCCTGCCAGGGTTCAAGAAGTGTTTGGAAAATGCTCTTGGGCACATGGTGTGATTCTTGGGGTTGTCCTGTGCAGGGCTAGGAGTTGTACTTTGATGATCCATGTCTGTCCCTTCCAACTCAGGGTATTCTATGATTCTGTGATGTTTCATACCTTTTGCTGCTTGATGAAAGTATTAACGTAGTCAGATATAGATCACGGACAGATGCTTGCAGCCACTGCCCCAGTGGTTCTAGTGATGGAAGGAAGTACATGAAGTCTTATCACTCTGGACAATGGCAGCAGTTACATAGAATTGCCTTCACCAGCTGTGTTATTGGATTCAACTGAAATGTCTACCTGTGGTTTTAAGTTGAATTTACTCATTCTCTTTTGAACCATCACATGGTTTTGAACTTTGAAGTGTATTGGTATTATGTTTTCCTTGCCAGCTAAATTGGCCATTCATGAACTTTTCTCTTGGATTTGGACACTGTCATTTAAATTCACACCTTTGTGAATAGGCTATAGAAATTTAACTACCTTGCAAGGATAAATGTGAGTTTCTGCTTGAAATTTAGAAGTAATCAATTAAGTATCTCATGTTTGTGTCAAACTGTGGTTTACAAGCCTGTTTTTTTCATTAATGGCATTGACAATCTGCTAAATTGAAGATTTCAATAATTTTCATGAAACTGGCGGCACTTATGTACAAAGCTGTGTGAAATATGTAAAGTATGCCAGATATGTATTTCTCATTTATTAGATTATTTATTAGATTATATAATTTTTAGTCATTACTATCTCCTAGCATTTCACAAAAACAGTAGCCTAAATAATATAACAGCCTTACCAAAGTCCACTGGAACTTGGACATGTAGGAGTGTAGGAGTCACATTGACTCTCATTTTTTATGTCATTCTGTTTTCATATAGTTTCAATGAGCCAAATTCATTTACATGAATGTAGGAAGTAATTAAATATGACTAGAGCTAATCTGAGTTCACTCTTGTAATGTAGTTATCCTATCACTGGAACAAAGAAAATGCAAAAGTAAAACTGCAGTGAATTCTGTAGTACTTGTCAGTTTATCCCTCGAATGAAACAAAGGTACTTAACGTGAGAATGCTCTTAGCATTCAAATCCTGCATATTAAACATGGCTTGTTCTGAGTAATACTCATTTGAATTCCAAACATTCTTTTAAAAAGTATTTTCCTTGAGAGATCAAATGTGTAAGCAGATTTTCAAAACTGACTTGGTGTTGTGATTTCTAATGGTATTCAAGAATTGTCAGTTTTCCTAAGTAATAAAGCTCTACTTTAAAGATGAGCATGTTATTTACGTGTGTTCGAAAAGAATTCTGATTGTTTCATTTCACTGTATGCAATAGAACTGGGAGAATTTAACTCAAAATAGTTTCTCAGATGATCTAGTAAAGTTATTAGTTAATTTAATAAAATCATTATTTAAAAATAAAACCAATTTAAAACTTTCAGATTTAACATAAAATATAGGAAGCACTGCCATGGAACAATTTCACACTGAGCAAGTAATTGGGAAAGTTGTCTCCATTCAAAGTAACTTGTGGTGAAGCTCACAGTCTCTACAAAAAGAGAAATTACAAGAGCCTGAAAAAAGCTGGTTCCCAGCAGACCAACAATTGGTGTCTTGGTGACCTGCCTGGAAAATTCGGAGTTGTTTCAGGACCCATAGGTGCAGGGCAAATCTGTAAAAACACATTTTCTTGTCCATGAAAAACAATTTTCTTAAATAACTCCTAATTTCCCTTCATGCTTTTCTGTCTCAGGTCAGGGTTTTATCCACATTTTTTCACCCACTTTTTAATCCTTTTGGGGTTTTTGGTGTTTTTCTTTTGATTTCTTTTGTTTTTTTTTTTTTTTTTTCTGTTATTTTGGCCATGTGGACCCAAACTCAGTTTATGAGTCCTTGTGTGTTGGCCACAAAAAAAACCCCAAAGATGTTAGTACAAATTTTATATGCATGATAAAAAAGTTTTTCTCTTACTGCAAAGGATCAGTGCTGAAAGGCTGATCATAGGGTCATAGAAACTGAGCAAAGCCTGAAGTGTTCTTCAGTAAACTTTTACATATTTTACAGTTATTTCATAAATGTAAAGTTATCCAAGTAAAGGTAATATTTGCGCAATTACCTGAAATCCACATACTTTAGCCTTACTTTTCTTTGGGTGCATTCTATGGGTTTATTTAAATAATAGTATATGGTATTTTTTAAGGTAATAAGGATACTGATATACATGGTTATATGTTATGCATGTTAAATCCATCAGGTTATCTGGTCTATCCTGACAACAATACAGTTCCTTTCCTCAAAGCATTTTCTCTGATATTCTGTCCACTCTAATTTTAACTGTTACATGTAACTAGGTCCCTGAATCTTTGTACTGCTAAACCAGGCCCCATATGAAGTACCAATTCAGAGTTTAGAGTTGTGGTTAAAAAACGTACTGGTGAGTACGGTCAAAATCAGCGAGGTTATTTCGGCTTTCAACCTAATGAATATTTGAAGTGCAGTCATGGCAACCCTGGATTTAGAAAATATGGTGTAGAAGCAATTGGAAAATAGAAACTGGGGCCCATATCTTGCCATCACTGTAGATCTGAAACCCACACAAACGGCACCTGTGGAAAAATGGCAGACGCTGACCCTTTGCTTTCAATTTTACTTAATATTGTGTAACAGTAAACTTTCCCTTTATATGTACGTGTACTCCTCCTAAAGAACACCAGACTCATATCCAAAGATGTTTGCTCCTTGCATGCATGTTGTTTTGCTTTTTTGATCTTTGAAGTCTTTAACGTTTTTTAATTTTTTTTCTTATTCTTCTTTCCTTCCCTACCCCTCAAGCTATCTAGCAGCATTTTGGATATATATAACAGTGACCAGGGAATGGCACCAGCTAATATGGGTCTCACAAATGCCTCTTGCCCAGCTATTCTACCAGTAAAAAGGGAGCTAACAGGTAAAAGAACTCTGAGATTTTGGCATATAACTGCATAAGTGATGGTGGGTCTCTTAAAAGTTGAATAAATCTTATCCATGAAAAAGATGTCCATAATTAAATTCCTGAGAATTTTCAGTTTGTAGTTTCATTTAAGGAAAAGAACAAAGATCAAGGAGAAATGTTTTCTTTCTGTACTTCTCTTTAGCAATTCAGAAACCATGTTTGCCCCCTGTTTTTATGAACATCATGTTTCTAAAAAAACCTTGTATTTTAGAAAACATTATATTATTCTAAATGTTGGCTCCTGGCCAACAGTATAAATAAATTATCATCCATTAAATTTGTTCCAGGTTAGAACAAATAGTTCTTTTAAAACTTAACAATAAGCCTATTCAACGTAAAGCTATATTAGTGGATTAAGAACTTTAAAAGTTACATTCAATTAATCCAAAGAATGCTAAAAATCATGTACAGTTTATTAGTGTTGCTCAGAGGAAACAGTGAGTTTATTCAATATCTTACAAATCTGATTAACTCTTGCATTATGGGATATAAAAAATCCATATTCACCTTAGTGTATTGTAAGTTTTATCCTGATGTAAAATACAGGAAATTGGAGAAAAAAAATACTCCTCCACAGCATTTCTACATTCTTAAATTTAAAAAAAAGTGCAATAAAAAAATCTTAAGCAACCTGCCAGACTTGGTAAAAATTTAGTACTGGTAGAATATAGATTTGCCTATGATCTGCTTTAATAATAAAAATAGTAATGTAGTAAAAGTACTGGAAGTCTGGTCTTTGGGATACGAGGCCATTTTCAAAAGATGAAAGAAGTATGGGAATTGCATTTTAAGGACTATTTTAATAAATGTTACTTTCTGTCAGAAGCAGATACAAGAGCAATGGCAAAGGAGAGACAAAAAAAGGATAACCACAATCTCAGTAAGTATATGTTCATCTTCCATCTCATTAAATGGAATGTATAGAGAATGCAAAACCATTATACATTAGCTACCACATCTCTGCTCTTCTTCTAGATCAACATGTTAGCAGGCTAATCAAATTGAACTCAGACTGCAAACACAGCCAACCACAAAGCTTTCTTTCTTGAAATCAACTTCTGTCACTGACTTTTGTCTTTCAAAATACTTTGCATATTGCAATTAATTTATTTCCATATCATCTCCTGCTATTTTTTTTTTTACAGTAGCACACTTTACTTGATGTTTTCTCTAAGAATTACAGTGCAAAGCAGACAAGAAAGGAGGCAGATTATGAGGAAAAACAACAGTGAAAATCCAGTCTTCACACCATATTTATTGAAGCACCCAAGCAAGAGGCTGTACTTCTTTATGGGTGATGGGGAAGGAAAAAAGAATGCATATGCTATCAGACAATTTCTAAGTGGTTGTTTAGCTCTTAAAGTTATGGAAATTGTATCTCACCAAAGGAGATCAGTGCAGGACTCTGCCACACAAGCCCTGTAACCTCTGTCACCCGATATACAGTTCTGTTTCCATTATGGACAGCAGTGCAGCTATGTACAGATGGCATGTTGGTTCTAGAAGAATAGTCTTGGAACATAAATAGTCTTGGAACATAGTGAAATTCATAGTTCAGTGTCTAAGTATTAGACTTATAAAAATAAAAAAACCATTTTGGTTTATATAGAATAGAAAAAAATCTGTTTCATTACTGGAAGAAAATTGCCTATAAAATTACACAATTTTTCCCTCTAAAGCATAATTTGAAACAAAAAGCCTGAAGATTCTTTTTGGAAAGTGTTGAGTACAGAAGGTACACTTCCAAGTTCTCCTTTGCAGTTCTTCCAACAGAAATAGTATGGTAGTTGGATTCAATGATTCTTATGAATCACTTACAACTTGAGATACTCTATGATTCTATGAATTTAAAACTAAATTGGTAATTAGTTAATAGCCACTATTTTGCATCTTTATTCTCTTATTTCTATCTTGCTTCTCTGGCTATTCCAGTATTCCATAGAGGGGTTTATGGCTTCCTTTGCATGAAATTACACACCCAAAAGTATACATCCACTGGCACAATGTGCTAGCATTGACTGTGGACAATCTTCTGCTACTCAGAATTTCCAGAAGTCATCCTTATGTTCGTCTGTGATTTTTTTGTGGATTACAGACAGACCATGAAGATTCTTAGACATGTTGCTAGCACGTAATCTCTGAAATGCCAATGCAGCTGCTGTCTGTCTTGTTAGGGCAGAAATGGGGAGTTTTGCTGGATGGGAAAGGGGGTGGGTAGGAGTTATCTGGAGCTACAAGGGGAAAGAGAGGCTCATATGTACATCAGGAATGGCAGGCCTTACTATTGCCTCCATTGTTTGCTTTGGCTTATCAGAGTCCTTCCTGATCACAGAAGAAATGTCTGAGAATTTTCCCTCACCACTGGCAACTAAACTGAAGACCATAAAGATCCCACTGCAGACAGGCAGCATCTGTTTTGGCTTAGCTCCAGGTGTATACTACAGAGCTCAAAGTCTCTCTGGAGATAGCTCTACTATCTAAAGGCTTGGTCATAATAATGCGTTGCCTATAAAGGCTTTATCTGTGTGATTTGCTCTTTTATGAGGATCAGGTTTCTTAGTGATGGTCTGAAAAATCAGTTTTTGGAAGTTGATTGGAATCATACAAAAATTCAATTTGCAGGTCAAATTAAGGTCTAAATTTTACAGAAATGTTCTTGTACATTCTCATAACAAGAAGGAATGAAAGTACTGAAAAAAGTTCCTTTTGAAAGGTTGTATATTGGATGAAACCATGAAAAGGGATTTAGATTTAAGAAATGGAACCCCTTCATGTAGCAGAGTTTAAAACATTATTTAATTTTTTTTGACTTTGGGGTTTTTTTCTTCATCCTGGGGTTATGTCATCATCCTGTCCACGCAGTTTGAAAAATCATTTTCTGATTTGTCTTATGTTTATATTTGATGCTTGACATATTACTGATAACTCAGGATATCTCTGGAAAGGTTACAGACATACATCAGGAAAGTTCTGTTGAAACATGTTTCCAAGCTTAAAAATATCCCCCCTAACTCATTAACACAACCAATGGAAGTTTTTTTTCAGGAAAAAGAAAAATACAAAGAAAAAAGAATTCTGTAAGCGTCCACATAATTTTTTCTTTGTCTTCATAGCAAATGCTTAGTTGACTGCTTTTTGATGAATGTCTTACAGAGTTTTCCACAATATAAATATTGATTAAACAACAGCTATTATGCTGTAGGACAGTACAGTTAAGCACATTCTTCAATTTTGTTTGCCATGCCATAATTTTGCCAACACAACTGAAATATATCTTTTAAATTTTTCAGTTGCTATGTGTTTTTGTACAGTGCTCTCCTACAAGATCCTGCACATTCATTCCAATGGGATGTGGGGGCTCACTAAGCAGTACACTTAGGAGGATTATAACCCCGTCTTCTGAATATGTGAATCATGATGGAAAAAATCTGAGATGTTTTAATTTGTTGAGTGAAATTCCTGTTTCTATAGAAAGCAAGACAAGATAATACATCCCACCAAGGTAGAGTACTTAATCAGAGTAAATGAAAACACTCAGGCTGTTCCCAGAGCTTGAATCTGCTAGGGAAGAAGTAACTGACTGCTGCATAAACCTAGGAGCCTACACAGACTGGAAGAAAACACTTTTATACACAGGAAGAAGAAGACTAAAAGTGATCCAGGTGGTGGGGCTGAGACTGAAAGCAACATGCTCATATGACTGAGAATATTTAAGTCAGCCTTGGAAGACCCACCAGGATGCCCTTGACTGAACACTTACAACTTAGCTCTACCAACCTTTTTGTATTAACATTCAAAATTAGGACATTAGACTTAAAGTGAACATCTCCAAACTTGGAACATGTATCCATTCTGCCCATGTTCTAGGCTGGCCAGGGCTGGTCTGACAGAGAACAGTGGCCTTAGCATATTGAGCCCAAGGTAAGGTCTTCCAAGATGCGAAGGCGAAGAGAAAGAGCTCAGTGTGATGTTAGTGATGGACCAAAGCTGACTCCTGCTTATTCAGCAAGATTTGGATTGAGTTAAAGTGGAGGGAGTGGACAAAAGCATGAGTTCACACCAGTAGAACACCAGTCTCTGATAGCCAGCAGTACCCCAGTGGGACTACATTCTCACTAAAAACACTTTCTGTGTCAAAATTATATACCATTAATTCCCCAAACCAATGAGATGTCCTCTGCACCTATCCACTAAGAAAATGTAAAGTTTCTGAAGGATCACATACACCAGACTGGATACCAGTACAATGCTGGTAAAGTGAACTGAGAGCACAGAGAGGGGGTACTAATTTGAAGACATTTATTTTCTCTTTTTTCCTTCTAACTAAACCACAAAGTAAACAAAGATAACCTACATAGCTTGTCTTAGGAGAAGCATAAATTTAAATCCAGAAAATAGATTTCATTGTTTAAACCATGGGGTTTTTTTTAGTTTTCTCTCTGCTTTAAAAATTATCGTAAATATGTTTGTGCTGTCTGTCACCAAAGGAAACAGACGTACTGGGGACAAAGTGTTACTGGGACATAATCTTGCTCTGTTTCCATGACAGGATATGGTTGTAATCATGTGCTCTCTGTGGTTTTAAATGCTAGTAATTATAAATAAGGGATAATAAAGCTGTTACCTGTGTTCTGTAACAGCAATTCTGCCAAAATATCAACTGCTGAATGAATTGTCTTGTATCCCTGTTGAAGTCACCAGCAAAACTCCACTAAGCTGAAATCTCTGTTCTGTGGGAGCATGGTAGAGAAAGAATATATTAACATCAGTAAAAAAGAAGTGTTAACTCACATTTAGACAATATGTGACTATTTATTCTCTGGAAATCTAATTTTAAATTGGGGAAAAACCTATAGGTAAGGTAAGATACAGAAGGTATTAATCATGGAGTTTGTCTGGAGAATAAGTCAGAGACAGAGTAGGAGCTCATGTTGGGACTGCTATTTGAGGAAGACATTTTCTGTATATTGACTAACTTGTTTTTAACTAATTAAAACGTTTTATGTTGAATTTCTCCAAAAATATTTCACCATAAAAATAGTAACCGTTTCTTTTTAACAGTTGAGAGAAGAAGAAGGTATAATATTAATTACCGAATCAAGGAGCTTGGCACACTCATCCCCAAGTCTAATGACCCGTGAGTTCAACTGTCTTTCCTATAATAATATTTACAGTATAAATACAGGAGAAAAGAGACAGTTGCATATACTGGCTATAAGATTAAGTAATGGGATACAAAATTCTTCTATGACAGGTCACTGGCTCAGATCAGGCTGTTGAAGTAGCAAACCTTTGACAGATTTTTAGTGCCTTGGAAAAACTTATGTGAAAACATAATAATATGAAAGCAATTTCAGGGTGTTTAAGAGAGGCTACCACTTCAAGGGAAAACAAACAAACAAAGTAAACCCAAACAAAAGGAAAAAGAAGAAAAAAGGAAAAGATAAGCCAAACAACAGAAAGTCCATCTCTCTGTCCCTGAGCACAATTGTGTGGTGTCTCTGGAGAAGGAAGTAGTGATGCTTTCAGCTCTTGCCATGGCCCTCTAGTGGGATAACACAAAATTTACATTGTCACTGTCTGCCCTTTGACTAAAGGAAAAAAAAAAAACAATTTAAGAGTCTGTAGACTGAGCATTTTTCAGAAGTCCTCAACTCAGTGCAGGGAAAGCACAAGTCCTAAAATGCAAGGATAAAAGTAATAATTGCTATAATTGCTATAATAATATCATTTTATACTAATGCATATACTTAAAGAAACACAAAATGCATATTGCTTGAACTATGTGCGCATTCCCTTAAAGCTTATATTTGTCATCAACAGGAAGGAAACTGCCTTGTAGAAAAGCCCATTGCAGGATTAGTAATAACAATTCAGAGTGATTTTTAATGCTGAACTTTAGCCTTAGATTTCTCTTGTCACTCAGGGAAAACTTAAGACAATATACCAGTATGATTGTCACTTGCATAAAGTTGATTATACAGATTTTGTCTTTATCATTTGCATCATTTGCATACAAACTTGCATGATACTTCAAATGAAAACACCTATTGATATTTCAGCTTTTTTTACCTTAGGATTAAGAAAATTTGCTTACATTAAGGATTTCTGCAACAATATAAAACTGTGTGAGACTTACATAAGTACAAGGTTGGCTTTACTTGGAGTGAAGTCACCAGAGAGAAAGTTAACATACTGCATCCATTTAGAGAATTCACAAACTCAGCTCCTTCTATAAGCATTCACAAAATATTGGGTAAATGGGCATGTTTTTATTATTAATATGGAATTAGGTGTTACAGCTGAGTTAAAATAAAAAGCACTTTAAATACCTAAATAAAGTTTTGGCCATGTGATTTGTTGCAAGCAGAAAGTGATACAAGTGTTTTAATTTTGCTGGTGCATGTTTCAGTATCCAATACTATTTGGGCAAGTAATTGAAAGATTTCTCAGAAAAACAGTGGATGGCACTGTTGGTTTGCAGCTATAAAGCAAAAATAGCAATAGGTTACACTGCAATTAGAGATTGGCATGGGGTACAAATTCCAGTTGCACTTTTTGATTGCCTATATAGGTGTTTCACTTGTATGTTTTGGTCTGGATTCAGGCTTACGTTGTGAACTTAATCAAAACTGTAATATCTAGAGCAATCATTTAAGCTATTCTTAAAATTATTTACCTGGACCTGCAGTTTTGCTCCAGTAAGCGGATGGTGGACTTTATCCTCAGATCTTGGTGTTGCTGCCTGATGAAAATGTTTCAGGTATAGATTTTGAAGTCATTGCCTTTACTTGTTTTAGTTTGCAAACCCATGACTGAGCTCAGCAGCGTGACCAGACCCAGAGTGGTTTATGTTTACAAAAGCACAAGGTGAACTTAAGTATCTCACATTCTGAAGACTGCTGTCTTCAAAAGGCTGATAATCAGTACTCCTTTGGAAAGCAGGCCTACTGAAAAGCTTTTAAATTGGTGCTAAGAAAAAAAGGCACCAGAATGTGCAGGGCTTTTGAAAAAGCAGATTGCAAGATGATTTTGCTATAGCTTAGTGCAAGGATAAATTTATTCAAAGAAGTGTAAGCACCTTTTTTTTTGTATTTGTATTTTTAGGTGGAAATAGACTAATTTGAACATGTTTTGTTGGCTTAGTAGATCAAAATTATTATTACTTTTTGGTATGGTCTTGTTTTGCCAAATCATAACTCAGTATCTTTATTCTATCTTGCAGTTCTTGCTTTTTACTTCATAACACATTACTGTGCCCCCAATCTGCCCCCTCTCCTTTGAAAGAAAGATATTTATCATGGCTTACAATACTTCATCTGTAACATTTTATCACACATAGCATTTTTGCCTCATATTGATTTTAGAAGATTCTTCTTATAGTGGAAACTTAGCTGTAAAAGGAGAAAGCTTACTGATACTTAGACTAAGGACGGTGAAGAAAATCAGCCTCTGCATTGAAGAGCAAATACTACTATAACTAAGCCATTGTGGTTAGCATGCCTGTCCCAGATGTCTTGCTTCAAGAAGATTACATTCAGAATCAGAAATAGAAAAGGACATTTTTTGTGCCACTTGGAAACCTTTTGTGATTTATATTTCTTAGAAGTGCTGTGTGGGGTTTTTATTTCACTTTTGTTTTGTTAGTTATGTAGTGAACTTGTTTGGCTCCTGCAGAGCTTCCACAGGGACTTTCTTTTGACTGGATTAAACCCCTATTCTTTCCATGTATTTTTTTTTTTTCTAATTTAATGATGAAAAGTGTGGATTACATTACATAAATGAATGGGTGTTCTAAGTTCACTTCATCAGCATTAGAAAATGAAGATAAGTTACAAAGAACTATGACTCTTTTGTTTAATCTTCAATGCTTAGATATCCAAGTGCTAGATGATTCAGAAATGCAAATCAGTTTTACAGAATAATTCAAAAATAGAATTTTAAAAATGCCAAAAATACTCTGTCATATTTTGCTGAAAATCTCATAACCTGCTCCTTTAATTATACCCACCTTTCCACTTGTGTTCAACCTTTCTGAATCCACCTTTTACATGGTTAACAGGATTTCTTATTGTGATGGAGCCTGGGAATGCCTACACAAGAACAGTTTAATGTAGTTGGACTTGAATTGCCAGGAAGCTAAACAAGAAAAAGCCCCTTCCTTCAGGAATTCTAGTCATATTACAGAAATGGGATGTTGAGAGAACTGCTGAGAATTTGGGCAGAAGCAGCGGCTTGTTCTCACTCTCTCCTTTCTACTCTCTGCATCTACCTGTGCCTGACCTCTCTAGTGTCTGTGGTCAGACCCTCTAGCAGCCAGCACAGACACATTTCTTGCAAAGGAAAACCTTGTGTACACTCGTGCTATTATAAAGTGGAAACTTGCTGCCTCTTTCAGAATAATACAATTCAAAATTGTGCAAGTCCTCAAAACAAGTACAAAGTCCTTCTAACTATTTCTTTGAGTAAATTTCTTTAATTTCTAAGAAACAGGGAAAGAGGTGGTCTGCAAACGCAGTTTCAGCTTTGCAAATGCATTTGTTACTAGTAACTGACCTGTCTCTGGCAAGCTCTGTAACTATCACACTCTCTCAAACACTGCTTTTGTTAATTAGATCTAATCTTAGATGACCAGATGCTCTTATCCTTCCTACAGGAGTTCAACTTCTGTAAACTAGTAAAGATCCTTTGACTTCAATAAAGTTAAATTAATGGAAATGAGATGAAGATCAGTCTCTTTCTATGTTTCGTTTCTCCAAAATGGGAAACTTAACTTGATGAGAGTTATATGTTTTGTTCTGGGCATTTGAGTTTTGTAGAGAAATTCAGGTGTTAAAGTTAGGAGGAGACAGGATGCAGAGACTAATAAAACATGTTTTTCACTTATTTTTTTTTAATTTGTATGTGAATCTTGTTATTTTTGGTAGACCTCTGTTAATTAAACTCACTAACACATCTGTAGTTGCTAAAAAGTTCAAATTACTTTACCATATGGACACACAGGAACAAAGAAGTAATTCTTTGCAGAGGCCATTTCTGATGACCAGACCTGCAAAACGTCTTACTGCTCTCAAATGACTTGGTTTGGATGTAAAATTTCCCATGTATTTCAGTATTTACAGGATGGTGCCATACATGCATTTAATAAAAATCAAGACTAAGGAAAACAAAAGCCAAACCAAAAAAAAAAAAAAAAAAAAGGCCAAACAAGAATCAAATTAATAGAACTGAAAGATCAAAGTGAAGAAAAGAATTCCTGCCATATCTGAAGATCAGTAGATCTATATCTAAGTTTGTAGGATCAAAACAGTTAAAAATGCAAGTATTTTGTCTGTTTTTATAAAGAAGTTTCCAATTATATGAGTAACGACTGCCAGCGATTCCTGAATTTTTAAGGTTTCTCAAATGGGTTTGTAGGCCTTTTCATTGTAATTTTTATCTCTATTATATATAAGCACAATCTATATATCTCTAAAAAGCAAAAACTACAAGTTCCTAGTGACATGTTTATAACTTCTGAGATAGTTTTATTTACAACCAATTTAGAAACCATTGTTTTCAGAGAAACAACAGAAACCCAATAACTTATTGGAGAATTTCTGAGTTCTTCTTATGCACTTGTTGTGCTTTGAGTTAATCCATTTTCAAATGCTGAGGTTTTTTCTTCCCATCATAGACGAATCTTCTTGCCGGCCTGATATGCAGAGCTAGATGCACTTCATACTATTGCTATGCAGGAATCTCACCTTTACCAGCCCAAATTTGCCTGCATCCTCACCAGTTGCATTGCTGCTCTGCACATCTGCATAGAGCCTCTGTTGCTCCACAGCACTGTCCTGTGACTGCTGTGTGGTGCTCTGGGCTAGAATGAATGAAGAATGCCTGTGATGCATAATCAGCACAGACACGTTCAGTATTTTCTTTACATCCTGGTAAAGAGGCACACAAAGTGAAATACACATTGACTTCTAAGGTCACCAGCTGTTCCTTTGCTGTGTTGCCTTCAGACACTGGAAGGTTTAACTTCAATATTCCTCATTTAATAAGACACTAACCAGTATATGCACGTATGAGAAGAGATGTAGAAGCAACATGGGGGACACACACATAAGCACAGACACACACACACACATGTGTACACTGCTTAAAGAACAGTCTCTTGAATAGTAATAGTAACCACTGCATTTTTATCCTAGTTCTTCATTACAGTTTTGCCTCTCAGATCTGTAAATATTGCCACGAGAGATATCTATCCTTATGTATCTCATACAAAAGCTGACCAGGTCCATCTCTCTTGCAGTTTGAATCCAGCAATTAATCTTCCAGTGAAGATTTATTTAAAACAATGAAAAAAAATCATTACCATAAAATAAAAACTAAAACTATCAAGGAAACAGGAACTAAAAGTAAGCCATATCACAAGGTGATATAAAGTGTAACAATTAAGTGCAACATGAATTAATTTCATCAAAAAATATTCCAAATACAGTCATGAATGTATGACTTACTCATATGTCAATCAGAAAAATCAACCAAAAATAATTTTTTCTGATTTTGAATTCATAAAATTTCATAACTGACATGAAATTTTTTGTGAAAACACTATGAAATGTTTTCTAAATATGTGATACATTCAAATTTTCCTGCTGTTGTTACATTTCTTCAATTATTTCAATTTTTCCAGCTATGGATTTGTTTCTAATTTCATAGTGCTATATCTTTAGGTTCTGACCATCAGCTCAAACCTGTCTTAGTTTTGTGTTTAGTACTTATTAGAGACTAACCTCCTTGTTGAGCAGGATTGTGTTTCTCCATATAGCACATATAGCTCATATCCTAGATGGGAGTGGAGAATCCCAGTTTGAAAAGTTTCTGTCCTTCTAACTTTATTTATTTTATTTAGCTTCTTTATTCATGAGTGCTGTAGCATAGGCAGACAGACACTTTACTGCCTTTCAAACTCCACTGCAATTTAGTCATAAACAGGGACCTCTCAGTATTTTACCTAACTTTCCAAAGAGGTCTGAAGAAAATTAAACTTCTACATGGTGATGGCAGTCAAAGATTTGCCCAGAAACAATGCATTATGCATACAGAAATCTTCCTTAACCTTTACAGTTTGAACATGAGTTTGCACTTGAAAGGAGAAAGTCCTCTCCTAGGAGGGAGCCCATGGGATGCTGGCAGGAAACTGTTCTGTCCTCCCACCTGGTCAAGAAGTACAGGGACAGGAAGGAGAAGGCAGAGGAGCTTCCAAGAGATGATTCAGCCATGATGAGGGAGATGTATTCTTCTCTTGGCTCCCAGTCCCACCTCTGTTCTGGCTTTTTTGGCCAGCCAATGTCTAAATCAGAATACATACCCAATTATGTTCTGGCTTTGTAGACAGTAGGGTTGTAGACAACAATTATTTTCTCTCTGACCTCCTCACTTTCTAATCCCAAAAGCTCTGCATTCCTGGCCTGCAGCATAGAGAGGAGGGAAGCTCCACAGTTTGTGTGCTGCCCAGAGAGAACAGACATTTGCATTTGAGCACTCTTGGATCAAAAAAATGTTACCCTCAAATCTCTAGCAAATTTTCTGAATTCTACAGTATGGTTAAACACTGTGATGCTTTATCACAAATAATTTTATGTATTCTTCTTAGTGTCTTAAAGTTATCAGCTCCATAAGGTTTTATGCCTAGTAAAGCATCAGGAAAAGCTGGGTGGTCTAGGTCCCTAAATCCTGTACCTGCCTGGTTTTTTCACTATACATTCAGAAGAAAAATAACTGCAGAAATATCTGATGGTGCTTAGCCTCATGAGGGGAACTGGAGGGGAAGGGACCAATCTCTTCACTCGTGTGACCAGTGGCAGGACTCAAGGAAATGACATGAGACTGAGTTGGGGGAGGTTCAGGTTGGATATCAGGAAAAGGTTTTCACCCAGTGGGTAGTTGAGCCCTGGAAACAGGCTCTCTAGGGAAGTGGTCACAGCACCAAGGCTGACAGAGTTCAAGAAGTGTTTGGACAATACTCTCAGGCACATGGTGTGATTCTTGAGGCGTCCTGTGCAGAGCCAGGAGTTGGACTCACTAATCCTGATGGGTGCTTTCCAACTCGGCATATTCTATGATTCTGTGAATCTTAGTGATGAATTTTATGGAGATATGAACAAAGTGATAATAGCCTGGAGTATAATTTATATTTCTTTTGGCTCCAAAAATGGCAGTGTGCAAATACATGTTTTTGGAATAGGTATTGAAAAAATGCTTGTCCCTCCCAACATCAGATTCTTAGTCGTTTAAATAGCTTTTCTTTCTCAGGGTTGTGTTATGGGACCAGAAGCTCTGCCAACCTTCTGCTCAGCCTAAGCAATCTTGCAGTGAAGTGAATAGTTTGGATAAAGCCAAATATCGGTATATTTAATGCAGTGAACCCATCCTGTATCATAAAATACTGAAATTTATTAGAAATTAAACATTTGAAACAAAATTCATTCTTGTTCCAAGACCTTACTTAAAGGAATACATGAAAAGTTGATAAATGGGTACATGAAAGTCTTTGGACAGATTCATTTGAACAAGTGTTTTGTTGCTAGTAAGGCCGCTTGTAAGCTGGAGGTCAAACCATGATTTCCTGAATGATGGGCAGATTTAATCCGATTTTTTTTGCAAAGCTTTTATTTTGACTTGGGGTCTGCATGTAGCTGTAAATTTTAACTTGGTTTTTATATTGTTTCAAGATTTTTGAACATGATTTTTGTCATTCCCTAGTCATGATGGTTATGAAAGTGTGATTTTTCTGATCTGTCATCACTGAGGAGTGGCATTCAGCACAGATCATTTTTTTCTCTGCAAGCATAAAAGCAACCTCATTAGTAAGTCAGGTAAAAGGAGTAGTATATTCAAAATGATCTTTAAAAATTTAGGCTTAAGTCCTCAGTAATGTATGTTTCCTAGTTCATTAATGCAGAAATACTGCACATAGATTTTAATCTTAGAGTTAATAATAAAAGCAATTTTCACTAAAAATATAAAAACTGTAATGGTAGAATCATGATATTGCATTTAGCTCTCCCACAAAAAGTCACTTTATTACTTTCTTTTGACACTTATTTTCATTCTGGGATTAATTTTACTATATAAGGGCTTCTTAACTATTCTATTAAAATTTCCATTCAGAAGCAATAATATCTAAGAGTGAATAATAGTCATGTAAATCATTATTTCATATTAATGTAAAGGATTTTGTAAGTTCTTATGAATTCTGCTGACATGCACAATTGTGAAAAGGTTATCTCTACATTCTGCAGTGATATGCGCTGGAACAAAGGAACTATTTTAAAAGCATCGGTGGAGTACATCAAGTGGCTACAAAAAGAACAACAGAGAGCCAGAGAATTAGAACACAGGCAGAAGAAATTAGAGCACGCTAACAGAAGACTTCTACTCCGAATTCAGGTTTGTATAAATGTTGCCACGAACTACAAAGCTTTCTCAGAACTTATCCCTCATCAAATTTTGTTAATCTATATAATTTTTTCTCAAATGACATTTATTAAAAATAAATTTACTTTTCCTATTTATTTCTGTGTATATTGGGGAGGGGGTATTCTTTAGATTTCTAGGAAATTTCTTTGATAATTATACCTTACATAAAGTAATTTGTGGAAAAGTAATAAGTATTTGTACAAACAGTTTCATTATGCATGTGTTAGAAACAAAGAAAGACAAAACAAAAGGAAATAAGTATATTCCTGCAGCCAAAAATCAATACTGGCCACAAAGTTCCCTCAGTATTTTAATTTTCCCTTTCAAGCTGTTTAATGCATTACACTCCCTGGTATTATGTTATATCTACTTTTGACATGAAGAGGCAGAATATAGCCCTTCATGGCTTGATAAGCAATATTCTAATATAGGCACACACCTATGGAAATGGGATGGATAAATAGCTGGATAGACATAAAATCGATCATCTTATGTATGTTGATTTACACATATATCTGTATAACATAAGCATTATCAAGTAAAGAATCTTCTGTTTCTCTGGATAACAGTTTTATAATGAACTATCAAGTTGCAACATTTTTCTGCTACCTTCATTGGATTCAGTATGCAGTGGTTTTAGAGAGGCTGTCCTATCTCTTCTGTTCCTGTAGAATAGTTGCTTAATGACAGAAGGGGATGTAAAAACACTTGAGTGGCTAATTTTCTTAGATTAAAAAATTAATATTTTAAAATTTAATCTCACAACTGGGCAGCAGGTATAATAAATTTTCATGCATGATTTGTATATTTTCTGCAATTGTTTTGAAGAGACTGTTTTCTCTTTTAAAATTGTTTAATTAATTTTGTTTGAAATGCTAGGAACTGGAGATCCAGGCACGTGCACATGGTCTTCCAATCATGTCTTCACTCACTGCTGTCGATTCAGCTGCACAGGTCATCAAACAACAGTCTTATCCAGAGGAGAACTCTGTAGACTACTCTCAACAAATGCCTCTGGTACATGGACAAAATTCTGATGTCTGCGATGGATCTACAGGCTTTTCTGATCCACTTTCACACTTCACGGATTTGTCCTTCAGCGCAGCTCTAAAAGAAGAACAATGTCTAGAGGAAATTTTATTGGATGACACAGTGTCACCATTTGGAACAGACCCACTCTTGTCCTCCACATCCCCAGCTGCCTCAAAGGAGAGCAGCAGGAGAAGCAGCTTTAGCACAGATGATGGAGATGATTTATAAAAGCAGAAAGGGTCTCATACTTCTCTAAACCACTTGTTAAAAGACTGAGTTGAACGTAAGCATGGTGTTTATTCTTATTTTAGATACTTATAAGGAAAGACACTGTGAAAATCAATTATTACATGACAAGGTTTTCAATGAGCCCTTACTTCACAGGAAAATAAATGGACATGAACTCATACCACGCTGCCCCATATTCACCATCTGTTCACAGCTGGCATTTGCACAAATCTCTCTTCACTGGGAATATTTTTACTATCATTCCATGACTTTTTACAGTACTAAGAAAACTGTTACCACAAAAGGAATACCCATGTTGCAAAACTGTATTCAAACTCTTTTCAATCTGCTTACACTTTTCTCTGCTGCAAATATGAGTTTTAGTAATTTGCTAATTTTTTTTATTTTTTTATAACAAAAAATTCTACAAAATGTGAAGCAAGAGAGAACTATTTAAGCTTGGAACTGCAGAGATGTTACAGTTTTTAAAATCTGAAAAAGCCAGAATGGTAATGCTTTCACACAAGTAAGCATGAAGTGTAGATTTCTCTTTAAAAGGAGAAAATCCATTAAGCTTTCCATGGAATGTCATTAGTTTTTAAAATTTCATTTGTAGAAAAAGAACGCTCTTTTTAATATATATTTTAATGACACAGAAGAAAAATGAAAACTAACGTAGCAACAGTGACTCAAATGAACTCAGATAGAAAAAGATACAGCATTGCAGCAGAAAGACTGTGTGGATATACGAGACAGCACAGACACTCCATGTTACAATTAGCACAATTTAGAACAAGCAGTACTTGTAACAGTACTATGTCAGGTGCTTATTCCAAGAATATTGAAACTGTGTCCTTTCTTATGTGGACGAAATTGGAATTCAGAGATACAACACCGGGCTGCTGGATGACACTTTCAGCATCCTTTGACAGCAGAGTGAGGTTTTTCCAAAGGGACTCTGTCCATACATGTGCTTTTGATCCATTTGAAAGCAGAGGGAAATGATAAGATTCTCATTGCATACACTCTAAACAATGAGGATTTAATTTCAAATTTGACTTTGGACTCACTACAGAAAAGCTGGAAAGGAAGACTAGTCAAACCGAAGGGGATGCTCAGAAACATTGATGTGAGGCACTAGCTCTCATAACTAGCTTGCTAGGAGGGGGCATTTGGAAAACTCGCTTGTACACATAGTGAAATTCTGGAGAGCGATGTATGTCCCTGAAGAACATTAAGTGCAATCATTCTAATTGCAATATTAAAACACGGCAAAATAAACTGGAACAGGTTCTTCATAGGTCTTCTTCAATCAAAGCCAAAAGATCTCATTAGGGAGCCATTGTGGTTTAACCCCAGGCAGCCACCAAGTCTCACATAGCCTCTTGGTCACTGCCTGGCCAGAGAGGTTGGGGAGAGAATTGGAAGAGTAAAACCTGGAAGACTGATGGGTTCAGATAAGGACAGTTTAACAGGGAAAGCAAAAGCTGTGCACACAAGCAAAGCAAAACAAGGAATTAAGTCACTGGTTCCCATGGGCAGGCAAGTGTTCAGCCATCTCCAGGAGAGCAGAGCCCCATCACATGGTGGTGACTTGGGATATCAAACACCAACACTCCAAATGTTGCTTCTTCCTCCTTCTTCCCTCCACTTTATACACATAGCATATGGAATGTCTGGAATGTCCCCTGGGTCGGTTTGGGTCACCTGTCCCAGCTGTGTCTCCTCCCAGCCTCCCATGTATCCCCAACTTCCTTGCCAGTGTGGCAGCATGAAAAGCAGAAAAGGCCTTGTCTCTGTGTAAGCCCTGCTCAGCAACAACAAAACCAGCTATTATCAACACTGTGTTCAGCACAAATCCAAAACACAGCCCCATACTAGTCACTGTGAAGAAAATTAATTCTACCCCAGCTGAAACCACTACAGGAGTTCTGTAATGATTCAAAATATGTTTCAAAAGTGTGTATTAATTTTGCTATCACTGAGCCTGCCTCACTCCAGAAGTGTCACAGTATTGGAAATAGTAAGAAGAGATTAAAGTGGATTACTGTTTGCATGCATATTTTAATTTTTTAAAAACATATTATCCAAAGCCAGAGCAATCGTTTCTTACTATTGCCTCTTCTGTTATTGGTACCTGGGCCCTCCTAACAGTCTTTGTGAGGTTTGTGTTCCTCTCAGGCCACAGCACGTGCCTGACCAACCCCAACAGTGTCACGATAGTTTCATAATTGGAAAATTAGCAGCTGGATAATAAATCACACCCAGATGGCTATGAAAGATGATGGTGTGTCCTATTTCACAAGAATATTTATGCTTTTAGGAATATCAAGGTTTTCTATGAGTCTGTGCAAACTACTTGGATGTAAACTGACCTGTAAGAACAGACCTGACCATTAGAAGGGGCTTTGATACACTCCCACTTCATGGATAAAAATAAAAGCAACAGACAGGGTTCTGGTATTTTGTTTTGTTTTGGTGTTTTTGTTTGTTTGTCTTTTTATTTGTTTGGTTTTTTTGGTTTAGCTTTTCAATTTTATTTTTTGTTTGGTTGGTTTTTTTGTTTTTGTAACACATCAGAAAGACAAACAAGTATTAACCAAAGATAACTGGATATAGAACTGACTGCCATTTTAATTGGATTAATTAAAAGAGGAGCAACTTTTTCCTAGTTTTGACGAAGACAATTCCTAATACTGACACCTGAATACAAAACATAATGAATTAAAAGTAGCATTTATGCCCATATTATGTCTAGCATAGTATGAGTATTGTCCATTTCAGTTGATGAAAGGAAGGGTTATTTGGTTGATATCAAATGCCATTTGTCCTTGTACTGCAGTTTCTACTGCATTAGTTTTAAATACACCAGTGTGGATTGCTCATAATGGAGAAAAAGAAATTAAATATGAATGTATTACATGATTTTCCCATTGAACTTTTACATGTGAGTTAGATTATACTTCTGAACTATACTGATTTTAAATAACATCCTGAATTTCATCACTTTTATAAGCACTGTTCTAAAAAAACATTATAGTGCATCCATTAAATTTTTTAAAGTTGATTTTCGTTCTTTTGACAATTGCTTCAGTCTAAAGCACCAGAATTTTTCTCTCTCTTCTTGCATGAGAAACTTAACATAAGATAGTCAAGGCTCTTTTTGCAAGGCACTGTATTAAAAATATTCAAGCTCTCTTCCTTCACACAAAACCCCCAGCCTCCTTGCCCAAAACACTAAATGCATCAATACTCCTAAGTGTTTTTAATGGCAGTGGTATTTCACCAACACTTTTTCTAGTAGGAAGTCATCATAATTAGTATTTCATCTAATAATTATAACCTGGATTACAGCTTCATCCTTGAAATTAAATGGTGGTACAGACTGCAAAACCAGTCTAGGACATTCAGGGGATTAATAGGTGCTACTGAAGGTATTTAGGAGATGTGTGTGCTGGTAGTCACAACCCAGACTTTCTGGAGTAAACACTCCCTCACCCACTCCAGGCTTGGAGACACTGCTGTGAAGCTGAGAGGACTTCTAGGGCAGAGTCAAGTCCGGTCCTACCAACTTCTGCAGAGGAAAGGGATTTCATGACTACAGGGACAAATCCTGACATCTTCTGTGAGGTAGAATTTCTTTGCTGTTTTGTTGGGCTGAAATGTGGTGCAAGCAAAATACACTTTTTAGCTATTTCCAGCAGAAATCTGTTTAGTGAAATCTCATGAAAAAGATGCACAATGTGCTCTAGGCCTAGAGATGAATTTAAAGTCTTACAGATCTTGACCTCAAGCAGGGCAGGGGGTAGGAGAACTGACTCTTTTTGTCAAGATGTATTTTTGTCCAGATGTTTTCAGTAGCAGCCGTTCAAAGCTGGTGGACATAGTCCTAGAGAGTCCACAAAACAGCAGACTGATAATTACACAAAAGGAAAGGGAGTTGAAATATTAACATCCTGTTTAATTCATGACATGGATATAGATGCTATACTAAGAACAGAAAACTAAATTATTTCATTGTGCATAGTGTGGATAGTGTGAAAAGCTCCAGAAAAGCAAACAGTTTTAACAAACAGGAACACAGTTGCTTTATATAATAAAATAACTAAATATAATTCAGTTGCATAATCTTAATAAGAACATTGATATTATAATACTTTCTGAATTTAATAGAGTTGTATATATGAATGGAGGATGTAAAATTATTGTAATTTAAAATTATGTTAAGTCTCTTAGATAAGTAAAGGCATTTACATTGCTGTTATGAGACTGTAGAATATTTTTATAATAATTGTTATTTTTCATTGTTAATCATACAGTATCTTGTTTTCTAAGTCATTGTATGCAGACAGAATGTACTTTATTGCACACTATACATGCAATCTTTTTACAATTACATTTTATATTTGCTAGCATTTTATGTTTATCACATGAATATAATTAAAGGACTGAAATGAAAACATCTTTTTATATGTCCCTTGTGCAACTTCACTGTCCAGACCCTCAAAAATGCCACCAAAAGGCAATATAGTAACAATCAGTAAGAACATCTGAGATACCTAACAGACAAAACACTTCACAACTGCTAAACATTTAGGCCATTATGATACATCATGATCCAGCAGCATCCCATTAATAAAAATAATTGATACATTCTTTAATATGGTCTCCTGCCATCTGCTTATTCCTGCTGCTAAGGCTTTGATTTATGGAAAGTGTTTTCAGAATGTTGCAAAATTGCTAGCAGGCATGATGATATCAGTTAAATCACTAAGAAGCTCTACAAAAACCTTTTAATGTACTAGATGTTCCCCAGACAATCTAGGATAAACAGAATACTGTATTTTAAGATGTAAAACATTTTTTAAAGCTGATAATTAGGTAGCATTTGGCACTAAAAGATACTCACTTAAGGAAGTAAGTAAGGATTCAGATTTCATTTTGAATTCCTAATATCAAAAGTGCTGCCTTCTTTAGAAGATATTTGGTGCTTTCTGTGCATGAAATGATGTAAAAGTTGTTGAGTAGTAATATAAATTTCAACTACAGTTTTGTAATAGTTCATCATTTCATGGAAAATATTCTCATTTTTTGTATACATCAGATAAATATTTTATTTGTAATAAAGATTTCTTCAGTCTCTATTTTGTCAAATTGCTAAGACACCCCTTTCAGTATTAAAATGGAATATTATTACAAATATTACTTAAAGTTCAGTGATTATCTATGGAAAGAAGCTTTGCTTTTTTACATATTTATTATGTACTTAGGATTTGACCATAAAAGGTACTCAGCTCCTTTGTGAAAGGACTGAGAGCCCCCACTTTGCTTTGTAGAAAGCCAATGCTTATCCTGTTTCAGACACTTAATGATTAAATAAACAACATCAGAAAATAAAATCAGAAGTTATTTCAGAGATTAGGAAAGCCCTATGTGATATACTGCTTGATTAAAAGTAGTGAGGTTTGCAATTGACAGACAAACAGATTTAATGTCAGCATCATTTGTGATGACAACCAGTGGAAGATTAGAGGAAAATGTATGAAGTTGTGATAATAATCAGATCAAAAGTCCTATTGTAAAGGAGACTACAGCAGTGAAGTATGCTAAGGCTTATTGGTTAAATCACTGGTACCCATCAAGTTAAATATATATCAGTTTCATTAATTGGCAACCACAAGACAAGTGTTCTATATTCAGGGTGGTGATGATTTTGATATAATCCACCACATTGTGGTTAAGTATATGATTCATGTAATAAGAAGAAGGTGCCTCCAGGCTATTGTTCCTACCATGGATTAAAATTTACATATTGCTTCTCCTTTTGTCAAAACATCTGGTGCCTGCAAACGCTAACATTTTGTTAAAAAGTTTCACAAGATAGGAAAAGTGGATTGGAAACATTGCATGTGAATCATTTAAGCATTATAATGGAACAAGAATCTGAGTTATGAACAGGCAGATTGAACAGTAGTATAGTCAAAGAGATTCATATGCTTATGAGTTCGAGACAACACTTTGTATAAGAAGGGGAAATGCCCCAAATGGTAGAAATAACCAGTGAGTTTTTTTCAAATGTCACTGAGATAGACAATCTTGGTCTTTCCAAACTGCATTTTCCTGCCCAAATAAGATCCCTGTATCTAAGCATATGTACTAAAGCGCTAAGATTGTGTTTAATACATTCATTTAATTCATGCACTTTAAGATGTTGTCATCCTTACCTGCCACGTAGTTTCCTCAGAAAATTTCGTGACTCTTATATTTACTTTCCTATTTTACAGCAGTATATATCAGTGTATAGTAAATTGAATCTCAAAAGATTTCAATGGCAAATCATCTTAATTATCTTACCTTCTTGGAAAACCTATCAGTCCTTGCATTAGCACCTAAACCTAGACTTGATACATTTTTCCCTTTGATTTCCAGGTGAGACTTAACATGTTAATTTTCAATTGTTGAAACTTTGTGAGGATTTTTGATGCTAGGTTGTCAAGAAAGCTACAAATCACAGATTGCTGTCATTAGCAGATACATTACTGTTGGAAATTTTCCTTGTGAAAGGAGGCAATAAACAACGTTTTCTGTGAAGGGCCTTGATTCAAGTGATATCCTATCTATTAATTTTCTGGAATCAATGCATAAATATTTCTAGATGGATGTTTTGCTTGCAAAAGAGGGACCATTCAAAAAGTAGTGGCTGCCCAAAGGTTTTACATTTTTAAAACATACTCCTTGGGTTAGAAATTTACTTCCTCTTTTAGGCCTCTGGAATTCTAGAACATAACATTTATGTGGCCTAAGTCACCACCCAGTGATACCTCAGGGACATCCCAGGACCACATGTCTGCTGTACAACTGAGGCAGCAGTGACACCATTCCCTCCATTCTGCAGCCAGTCCCACTGCCAGCAGATTCAAATGAACAAAGGCTCTGGTGGTGAGCCCCGTGGTCCCATCTCTCCAGGGACGGACACCTCTTCCCAGTCTCACTTTCCACCTGGATTTCTTCTTCAGAGCTGGCACAGGGTTCCTTATCATCCTGCCTCAGATCCAGAGCTGGGTCACTTTTCAACCCTGCTGACATCCAACAGGTTCAAAATCTGTAAGTATAATACTGATATTACACAATCTGGTATTGGCCCATGATACCAAGCCACGATTTGACAACATACTTGAGCCCTTCTTCAGACCTCCCAGACTTCTGAGCCCTGAGGAGATTTGAGTAAGAGAGCAGCCAAAGTGTCAGACCAAAAGAGCTCCCTCCTACAAACCCACTGAGAACATTAATTTTGTTAATGGTGGTTAACAGGAGTTTTGGTTGGTTTTTATTTTTAAGCATTTTACTGAAAACCACGTTTGTACGTTGTATTTACTTGTAAAGGATTTGTCTTCAGTTACAAAGGAATCCAAATTGTTTAATACTCAGAATTTGACAAAAATCTGTTAGCTAAAGTATTTTACATACTCTTGCAGGAGTAGGTTGAGTTAAAGGAAATATTTCTTTTTAAAACCTAATGTGACAACCTTAAAAATTCTTAATATAAGTCTTTTTATCAATGAGCTTTTCTGTGACGTGCACCTCCTGCCATCATTCTGGGGAGGAACCTCAACTAAAAAAAAAATCTTGTATTTTTACAGAGCCACTTGGAAAGTAAAGGGAATAACAAAAGTAATTGCAGAAATACCATTCCATCATTTCCTCTGGAAAATAATTTCTACTGTAGAACACTTAATATACACAGCTGGCTTGCTATAAAAACAAACTGACACAAAGCAATTTAATCTTACTGCAAAATAAAGTAAGCATGGTCAGTTTTAAGCATGGACCAGAGAACTGACTTCTGCAATAAGCACCCAGGGGGCATTGTCTCCACTTGGAAATTTACACTCCAAATTACATTAAATTTGACTTGCTCTTTTGCAGTGGGCAGAGAATCCTTTGGGCAAGTGAAAGCAAAACACGATAAAACTGAAGTTAAGGAGCATGGAAAACAAAAGAAGGTACATTCTTGATCCCAAAATGTCACAAATGGGATTTGTTACACCCAAAGGAAGATCTCTGCTCAAGGGCAAATATATGCCTGGGAAGCAGGCAGAGAAATACTGGGGCTCTGTCAGAACCTGTCCCTTCCCAAAGGAAAAGAAAGGAGCTTATTTCAGGTTATTTGAAGCTTCCAGTAGCGTAAGTTATGAGTACTGCTTCTTGCCCAGCTCTCACATTATTCTCTCCCTTTTCAAACTGTGCCTAATTCTGAAAGATAAAAAAATCTCTCCCCTCCCTTCTTCACTGCTCTTCCTCCCGAAGAGGCTGGTGGAAGTGTGAGGAGCATCAGCTCTCCCTGCTTCTCAGGGAGAGCTGCAGCCCCAAGTCAATCTGCCAGACCAGTCCGTGGTTTAACAGGTTGGTAACTGTGAAACAGTGCCAATACATTACTGGTGTCAAGTATTTATGTGATTATTTTAAAGGCCAGAATGGGTTTTTATGTATCTTGATCTTAAAAGTTACCAAGCATGAGAATAAAATAAACATATTTGCCCTTTACTCCTTTTTGTTTCAGAAAAGCTAATTTAGTTTGGATGCTCAGTGTATTGAAATCCAGTAAGAAATAAATATTTGGTTCCCTCAGACCCCTGAAGTCCCAAACTGGATGGTTGTTGGCTTCAGGCACTCTTAGTGTTGCTAGGTGGTGCACATGGCTTGTTCTTAGTAACATTGCTGGTGGGACCAGATTTTGCATCAAGAGCACATGGCTTAACTGAGAATTTCCTTCTAAATAAGGGTTTTTGCTTGCACTTTCAAAATTATTTTTGGATAGTTAAGAAAAATATGGTTATTACTGCAGCCATCAGCCTCATGTCCTGTTTTGAACAGTGAAGTAATGCAGATAATTAAGTAAATTTCATGCTAAAATATTTGCAAAAATATGACTATTTGGACTTTCCCCTTCAAAGCCCATTTTGTGAAGCAGATGTCTGAAGTTTGAGTACAGGCTATGAATTACTTTGTTTTGGGGAACTAAGTTCTTAAGCGAACAGAGAGCAAGTGATTTGGGACTACTCATAGACTTTCAGTGAGAAGGTAGCTTTCTTATTTTCTTTCTCTCTTTGCTTAACTGTATTGTTAAAGCGCTTGTGCTAGATACCAGCAGCAGCCAGAGGATTTAAAAGTAGGAACAGAGACAGTGATGTGATTTACAGCCAAATCAGACTTCTGTATATACTCTGAAATATGGACACAGATTTTGTGTACAGAAATAATTAAGGTCCTAAGTGTCCTCTTCAAATTCAGTCTGCTGGTATGTGGAGCAAAGGTGTTACTCAGAGAGTGGAACAAGGAACTGATGTTATAGAAAGCATTGTGCCAGTATTTTACTTTTGAAGATTTGTTTCTTTCCTCCTTTATGAAGTAACTTCATAAACATCACTTTTCTATTCCATTGTTAGAGCACATCTGCTATCAAGAAGGCTGTGAAAGCCCTGTTCACATTTAGGGCAAGATCCTACATTATCTCCCATGTCTATAAAAGGCAAGGATACTTAGATCGGTATTATAAATAATAATACATGTATGCAATGCATGATTCTAATGATGTAGTTCAGTTTCAGGTTTTTACTGCCATTCATAAACTGCTTCAGCAGACTTCTTGTAATTTATGATATCAATAGAGCCCCTTAAATTACATCCTAGATTCTGCCATGTATTGCCCTATGAAAGAAAATGGCTTTGTATCCAATATCACTGTAAGAGGAGTGCTAAAGGGAGAATGAACCAAAAGTCAAGTGCCCTTTATTGAGAGAGAAAATTGCCTTCATGGTGTGCAATATGTGAGAACTGAACACTTGAAAACAACGGCTGTAATCCTCAGCTTAACTGTTTGCTCTGTAACTATGTGGAGCTCCCTAACACTGGTTTGCCATAAGCTTGTCAGAGTCACAGGAAGGGTGAGGGCATCTTTCACCATGTTGTACTTTTTGGACCCACAGCTTTTAACTCTGAGAATGTCAGGGTCAAAATACCTGCTGAACATTCTTGAATTGTCCAGTCTGATTCAGGATCTTCTACGTCTTGCAGGAACTGTCTGCTATGCCATGACCTCCTGGGGGAAAGCAGAGCTCCCAGGCTGAAAATATTAATCCTGAAGTCCATATTGCCCAGAGTAGTGATAGCACTCGTAAAAGAGCCAGATATTCTGGGCTGTAGCATGAATCTGCAATGACAGTTTTGAGTCTTTCCAGTCTTGACCCACGTACAAGTTGTCTTGTCTGCCTTTCTTAGGCAAGGGGATAAATCCCAATGCACCCATTAGAAGATGGATCACAGCATGGTAGGCTACTGCCTCTACAGTTTTTTTTTTCCTTTATTCGTCTTCCTCCTGTAAAACCCTCTAAGGAGGTCAAGAACTGCGGGTGGTGAGGGGACTCTTCAAAACTAGCAGAGAGAACTAGCCAATTTAGCACTGAGTTATTTTAATTCAGGTGCTTTCTTCTTCTGCAATGTGTAAACCTTCCTTGAGCAGAGGACTCCTGGGGGTTGTGGCTGGAGGGGATCCATTACTTTCTTGGCTCCATCAAAGCCCTTCTGGGGACAGGGAGGTGACGTGGAGGCACTGAACCTTGCTGGGGGACAGCTCATGTGGCTCCCCACCACATGAATGCTTTTATTCCTGGCTAAGGAATTATATTCCACTGCTAAAAATCAACAGAAAATGAAGTTTTACAGAAGCCGTACTTACAGAACCAGACAAGTTTCTGATTTCAGAACAGCAAGCGCATTCAATTGTTTGTGTTTCAAAAACAAAAGCCATTTGTACAAGATATTAAAGCTGGATTAAGAAGAAACACTATAACCAGGATACTGGCCAAAATATTTGAAAAGTTAATAGGATTTTTAGTGGGTTGTTTTTACTATTTGCATGTACTTCTAATTTTGCAAAATGTTTAAATGGAGTTTGACCTTGATTGTTACCTCTGAGAAAAGGCAACTTTAGAGCAGTTCTCTTGCACAAGGTGCAAAACACAACTTTAGCAGATTCTATATATGGAGGGAAAATCTTGTAGTTTTCAAGGCTGTTCAACTGTTATTAGAGGGGAATAATCAGATTTATTTTGTCTAAACAACAAAGGAGGCATGAAGAAAGGACTTATTCTGAACATCCCACGTAAGTTTGAAAATGCTTTGTCTTGGACTGAACTTTGAGTATTAAATACACTGACATCTTGAGATAGAAATGCAGTGAAGGCAAACAAGACACGGCATGTGAAAATTTCTTGGCTTTTTAGATAGTCCTCTAATCTTATTGTACCTAACAATTTATATAGCAGAACATATCAACTCATAGGAATGTTATCTAGACTACTTTTTATGGCTTTTACTGTTTTATTTCTTTTTTTTTCCCCAATGCAATTTAATTCTAGTGGCACTGTGTAATTTTCATCAACAAAAGAAATTAAATGTATATAGTAGAAAATGGATCCTGTTTTAAAATGCTCAGATCTGTCAGATGTCCATTAATCTATATATATTCCATGTAGGAAGTAGAAAGCAATATAAGTTTTCACATTCTTTGTATTTAATATTTACCTGTGGGCATGTACAAAAAAATTCTAATAAATCCACAGCTACTTACAATTTACAGAATGGGACTAATGCTGGTAGTTGATCCTAAACTGACACAAACCAGATATTCTCTTAATGTTACTCCAAGGAATTTTAAACTGACTCTGTTAAAGCCAAGGTTATTTGCCTTGGGGATGCCTAATGGAAGGGTTATAATAACACTGTCCACAAATAGGTGTCTTGAGAGAGCCAGGGCCATAATACTGCATTGACAGCTAATAGATTGTGCTATTGCTGTATCATAGTCATCTTTGAGGCCAAAGGTCACACCTCTTCCTTAATATTTAAATAAAGATACTTGACTGGAGCAGAAAACAGCTTATTGCTAGTGATGGCTGCTGCTCAATTTACAAGAACCTTTACAAAGTCATGCTAATTCCTGGCCTCCTTAGAATGCATGATAACCTTTCATAAATCCATCTTTTCCAGATGTCCTTGGAAATGACAGTTATAAAACTACAAATGATTTGTAATGCAAAATGGGACTGACAGACTTGGAGATTAGTTCTCAATATACTAAAATGGCTAAAGACTATAGCTAACAGAAGACTTAAACTGCATCAATAAGTATCTGCCAAACCAGCTCATGAGTGTCCTCAACATGTTCAGTTACAGCTGGAAAATAAGGAATATTCATGATTATAATATGACAAGTGGCAAATTTCCTTCTAAGGGTCTCAGAGCAGAACTTTGTTTCTGTGGGTCAGTCTGGAAGGCAGATTTTGAATTGCTCATGCTTCCAATTTAGCATTTTATTTGTCTGTATCTTCTCATTCATGAACAGGATTGTTCATGGACAAAACACAGTTTTTTATGAGATGAAATTCTATTTACATTTACACACATCACAGTTCAAATTGATTATAGAGTGTATTTAAATTTAGAAAGTGCTATTGAAAATACATTTTATTAAAAAAGAAATACTCATTCCACCTTTAGGGAGAATATCCTCTTCAAGGTTTTGAAAGTATATATAACTAAGGCTTCCAAGTTTCACTAAAAATACATGGTAATTTATATTTTAAAATAATTTTGTTTTCTTTTAATAAAGAGGATTCTTTATAATACAGAAAAAAATTTAAATATACCTGTATAAAGATCTATAAATTTTTCAATAATTCTGGAAGTCTATAAAAATCAACAGAAATAACAGCTGTTGTCAGGATTGCCTAGAAATGCAGTCTTCTAGCTAAGGCAAAAATGACTTTCTAATACTAAAAAAAAATTAGGAGGAGCCAAACCCAAGTCAGATAAAGTATTAGGGCGACAGCAACAGCTCATGGAATGGGCTGTAGGAGAGCAACCTGCATTATGGCTGGTATTCATGACCCTTCTCTTTGATTTCTCTCTTAGTTTCAATGCACTTGCTCACTTTTGTTCTCAAATCCTTTGTCTAAAAGACTTTAACTCTGGAAAGTGTTATTTTTGGAACTTGGAAGCATTCATTGAGTTAATGAAGTATTAGATGAAGTAAATAAGAAATGTTATCCATCAAGTTAAGGATGTATGTTATTATGAAAGTAATTTTGTTCATCTTTTCATATTGTAAATCTACCTGGGAAAATAATAACATATATTAGAACAAATCACATAGATTAATTGGTCACAGATGTGTTCCTAGATTTTGTTCATTTGGAAATTAGTTCACCGTCCTGGTTTCTACAGTGGTATTTGTAATTCCCAAAGTTTTCTATGGATTATCAAAACATATTTGAGCCAACTGTCTGTTCCCACACATTTAACGTCACCTGTACAGTTTTTCTTTCATGCTAATGATCATTCACCAAGACATAATGATTCCTGCTCCCAGACTGAATTAGTGAAAGTTATTAAACAGTCACTCTGTAGTTTATGAAGAAAAACCTATTCATATAGATATTAAGGAATGGCATTAATAAAGAAATCTATTTGAAAAATAACTCTTCAGCTTTCAATCTATTGTTTGTGAGCTGTGATCTTATTTTTCTCCTAGCTCTATTTTGTTTAATTTAATAAAAAAAGCCTGATTTTGCATTGTGAAGCTCAGACACCTGCTCTGTGATGTCATTTGATATGATGAGTCAAGCAGGTAAGGGAATAAAGCCTGTGCAGTAGTGTCTTTGCCCCCATCTTTTCTTTTTATGGCTTGTGGTGTGACTCTTGGGCATGTCGTATGCAGGGCCATGACTTGGATTCGATGATCATTGCTCTGTGATTCTGTTGATCCAACTGGGAAATCTTTTCTCAGCTGTCACTATTTGTTCATTCTCACTGCATGTCCTTTCTCCCCTTTCTCTGGGACCTTCCAACTTGCCTCCCCACATAATTTATTGCAAACCATAGCTAAACCAACGATGCCAAGAGGAGGACGACATTTTTTTTGACAAGATCTGATGCTCTGAGTTTCTGAGGACCACCCTGAATTTGGTAGGTATGTGCATGTTCATGAAAGGAAACTGTGCATTGGTGTAACCTTGTTTGCAAAATAGCTACAGGAATTTGAGATGAAGCCACACTTCAGATGCTGGTAGGGACTCTTCAGGTTTCTTAGCAGGAAGTCCAATAGTGGACTCGGGTGCAAGGAAGAACAGGTTCACTTGAGTGAAGCTCTGTAGAGTCTGTAGTGAAGGTGGACAGCAATAGCCTCAGAAACAGCTACATACACCTTGCAAGCAAATGTCTCACAACTATGGTGCAAGCATGTGAACCACATACAGACCAGGGAGACAGAGGAGCAGAGGTTTGCGAATGCCACAAAATGTTGCCCAGATGTTTAAAGATATTTTTAGGTGTGCAATAACACTAATATAAATCTATTGATTACTGAGGCATTCTTTCATATTTACACTAGAATATTTGTGTCAGGTGGTTTTTAATAGTGATAAGAACGATAAAATATATTCTAGGTGTTTTTCCTGACAATTCAAGTAATGATGATGTACATGGTTAACCTATTTCCCCAAAAAGTACACTCCTTCGCATATTCCTCTCATTTGATGGACATAAGAACAGAGTGTCTGCATTTATAGACATTTAAGGTAAATGTACTCAAAAAGTAAGAAAAATAATTCTCTGATATTTTAAGTCTACAAAGTTCTGTTTGTATTACCAGAAAATGAAAAATAAAAAGTGTGAAAAAATACCACAGTGAGAGAATCCTTTGGCTTGGGATTCCTTAATTCCAGAAAACAATCTCTGAACTTGCCACATGTACTTGGAGATTAAAAAGAAAGGGAGGGAGTATTGGATGGCTACATATGAAATGGTTTTACTCTGCCAACCTGTTCTAAACCAATAATTCAATTTCAGCAAGAAAATTGAAACCATGTGCTTCTTTGTTGGAATGATTGGTAAATTACACTTGGTTAACCATTTTCTTCCTGCTCGTCCCCAATATGGTATGTTTCCTCAATTTTTTAACCTTTTTGCAGGACTAGCAATGAATCTTTTCATGTTTAAAAGATCAGCACATATTTTATGCACAAAGATTGCAGTGCCAAATAAATTTCTGCAGTAGACCACCTCCAGCAATACTCTAAATAATATTTAGAGAGGAGTCCACCTACAGGGGAAAAGTAGCTCAGACACCTATCTGATCAGAGATGCTGAAGCAAAGATGATGAAGTTATTCACTAAAGTAGACTCTGTAGTTCTTCTGCCATAAGCAATATATTCAAGGAACTGATTGATAAGACTTGTTTTCATGCAATAAACATTTGAAGGATGAAAAATGAAAATTGAAGACACACCATACGAGAGTAAATGTGATCAGAACACAAAAATAGGTGGCTGAGAGGAGATAATACAGCATATGAACTACACTGTTAACTTGTCTTTTGTCTTCCAAAAGGAAAGAGAAAACAGAAAGTAAAAAAAAAATAAATGAGGTTTTTCTCCTTTTTAGTGTCCTTGCAAACCCAAACCACTATGCACTTATTTGTTTTCCCAGTGATGTACTATTGTCACCTAGAAAACAAAGCTATATGAATAAACTTCATACTATTAAAATGGAATCTACTGAAAAAGATAAATGTTGTCATTGCAAATTCCAAAGCGCCAGTTGTGCAATTAATGGGCTTGCTGAAATACTTACACACAAGTAACAAGTGGGTTATCTCAGCAAATTGCTGAGAACTATTGGTAAAATTCCTGAAAGAACTGTGAATAACCTGTGTGATGAATGGGGTCGAGAAATCTTGTCATCTTCATATATCTGAGGACAGCTTAATTAATTCAAATAAAGAAATTAAAGGTGTACGAAGGTGATTAAGGCAAAAGCTGAAAATAAAAATAGATCTGCAAAATTTTAGATCTCTCCTAGCCTTAAAAGAGATCAATTAAATCTTTACAAGAGAAAAGGCACTGAAGAGGTCTTCTGTGGGGCCAGCAAAAATCTAAAGTGTAATATTTTGGAAATACCATAAATTAAGGAGAATACAGTGTGTTATTTTTATATGCTGCAGAACCCCACAGCTCCACCTCCTTTTCCTGTTAAAAATGCTACCCAACTAGCTTAATACTCAAAACTCTTTGACACAGTGTCCTGGATTTTAACACTTTCTGCCTATTGTATTTTCCAGGTCTGCAGCATTTCCAGAAATCAGTCCCTCCAGTGTTATTATTCTCCATAAATCAGAAAGGAGTGATTGATTCCTTTATAAATTATGTGTACCACACGGCAGACTGGCTGGTAAACATTGTGATAGTAAACAGGCCTTCTCTTTTTACCTATATTTTTGAGAACCCTGCACAAAGAGTTTAAATTTCTGATGAACTGCTTGCTCCTTCCCTAATTAGCATTAACACTAAAAACACTATTCACTATTCATATTTGCTCATCTCCTTATCTTAGATTAACCACTGTTTAATATGTGGTTAAAATTATTCTGCACATCATCAACTGATCTATGTGAAACAGCACAGAGAACAAAAGAAGCTTAATCTTCCATGAAGCTTCAGTCAAGTGAAACTGTACATAATCCAGAGACAAGTTTCTTTTTGATAACCTGCACTTAATACACACTGCATGTCCCCTCTCTCTCTGCCGTTGCATTATTTTGAATCTGCCTATTAAAACAAAAAATAGCTCTGATTATTATTATTAGCATTTTGCTAGATTTCACACACTTTGGGCCTAATTTTGCCAACTCTTTGCATTGGGCATGATGGTTGAGCTGTCCCATGCATGCAACGCTGTGCTAACAGATGTGACAGCAGCAGGACTAGTACATCCAGGAAGAAAGAAGACTTTTTGAGATAAGATTTTCAATAGTGACTGTAGTTGCAAATGCTTTGAGAAAAAATAGTTGTCATTTGGGCTGCTAAGACGAAACAGAAATTTAAAAAATAAATAAGATACTTCCCGTAAACAAGTAAAGCAACAGGATATAAATATATGGAACTATTGAGGTGTGCCAGCACCTTCTTATTGGTAAGAACCTAAGTTGCATCACTAAGTCCTGTATTCTTCCAAATTCCTCACTTAAGTAAGTCAGGGATCTCAACAAACAGGAGCAGTAAAAAAACCCCAAATTGTATGTAATTTGAAATATTTTATATTTTAAAAAAGTCACATGGGATTTATAGCAACTTTAATTTCTGACGTCATGTCCTGCAGTGCGCTGCTGCATACGCGGTAAATTAAAGCCTGTAACAGAGAGAAAGGCACTTTTGTCCCTTGCCGAGCTGCCTGTGGCAGGAGCGGCATGCCGGCGGGCATTGCCGCAAAGGACCGCGGCCCCTTGCCCCGCAGCCTGCCCTCCGCACGGGGGAGAGCTCCGGGGGTGCGGCAGGCGCGGTGCGGTGCGCGGAGCCAGGCGGTTCGGGGCGGGGCAGTGATTTGCGCGGGGTGTTGCGGAGTGCGGGGCAGTGCGGAGTGCTGTGGTGCGGTGTGGGGTAGTGCAGTGCGGTACGGAGTGGTGCGGGGCGGTGTGGAGCGATGCGTGCGGGGCGGTGCGGTGCAGAGCGGTGGGAGCGGTGAGGAGCGGCGTGGAGCGGTGCGTGCGGAGCGGTGCGGAGCGGTGGGAGCGGTGCGGAGCGGTGCGGAGCGGTGCGGTGGGGGCGGAGCGGGCGGGAGAGCGGTGCGGTGCAGAGCGGTGGGAGCGGTGTGGAGCGGGGCGGAGCGGTGTGCAGAGGTGGGAGCGGTGTGGAGCGGGGCGGAGCGGGGCGGTGGGAAGCGGGGCGGTGGGAGCGGGGCGTGCGGGGCTGTGCGGGGCAGGAGGAGCCGGCCCGGAGCGGCGCTCCCGCCGCTAGAGGTCTCTCTCGTTACAGCTTTGCCGCTCGTGCGCCCGTTAATTATTTTACTCAAAGGAACAATTCTGCCTTTTCGATTGGAATGCCTCACTTTAAGTGGTGTGCTAGAGAAAGATATAATGCCTCCTTAGCTTGTTCTCCTGCTGATGAGTAGATGTTGGGTTGACTGAATGAATCATCCCGGATATTTTAATACACAATGGATATACTTTAGCAGAGAAGTTTGAGCTTTCACCTTGGCTTCCCAAAGGTTGCAAATTTGACCAGATGAAACAATATGCCCTGGTAAAAAGGGCCTTACTTTTGAGAGAAAGGCAGCATGATACTGCAAACTCTCATGAGGACACCTAGGATCTGGTATATACTTAGATCCCATAATTGCAAATGCGAACCCTTTTACAGCCATTTCTGTTCATTTTTTGGGGGGAAAAAAAATAAAGGCATTTTTTCCCTATAAGTTGACAGTAAAGTTCTAGTGAATAACTACTTCCACTTTCTCATGCATTTTTCTTTTATCAAAAAGTGAGATATTAACTTTGGTAGTCATCTTTTTTATTGTAGCCTTATTATGAAAAAAAGCTCTATCAAACTTCTTTGTTTACCATGTTCTTACTGTTTTCAATGTTTGTATGAAGTTGCTTCCTTATACTTCCTATACAGATAAGGCAAAACATTATCTGAATCACATAATGTTATGTTAATAAAAGCAACGGCCACGAACTAAACTGAACAAAATGCAAACACAACCCCATGCCCATGATGAAGGCAAATCATATTTGAAGAAAGAAGAGCAAAGCAAATTGATGTCAGCTATAAGGGAATATACAGATACATAGGATAGAAAGAATTTTCCGATTTCCAAGGACAGTGGAGGAGACAGGTGGAGAGAATCTTTCTAGCACAGAGTGGGGAATGTGGGAGGTAAAGAAAAACATACTGCAACAAATCATTTGCAGTAACCTGCTGAAGGAAGTCAGAATAAAGGAGGAGATTCCTCTGTTAAACAGAGAAGGAGACAGTGTGCAATGGTGGGGGGAAACAAAAAGCGGTTTGAATTAGCAGTAGTAAGATGATGCAACCTGGCCAAAATTGGGAGATGAAAAGAAACCAGAACACTGTATCAAAAAATACTGTGAACTGAGCAAGAAAGCACTGTAAAGAAATGTTATGGGGCCATAATCATACCATTCAGGCTATGCAGAAAGAATTCAAGGTGAGGCCTATTTCCTACTAACAAACTGATAAGTGGAGTTACAGTGTGAATACATACTCCCCGCAATATCTTATTGGGATTGTTAAAACATTAGTGTAGGTCTGGATTCTGATTTCACTTCCACTACTTTCACTGTAGTGCAGCTGGAAATCTCACTGGAGTTACTACTTATTTACAGTCCTGTGAGATCACACTCAGGATTTTTAAAAGCAAAGACATTCTCAGTATTCCTTTTATGATTCCAAATTGCTTGCTCAGTCACAAAAAAAATATTTCAAAGATTTTAAAGGGCCTTATTTTCAATTTCCAGCTCCATCTCCCTCACTGTTCCCACATTTCCAGAGTGAGTGTAGAATGCTCTCTGCCCAATTTTGCCTCATGGCATCCTGTTTGTTTAAGCACATAAAACTGTGCAGGTGGTAAGCAATAGAAAATCAAGCACTCATAATTCTTAGTATACTTGTGGCGTTCAAATGTTTAATAGAGCAAAATCTGGACCGTGATACTCCTACTGCAAGGCTTTTGCAGAGCCAGACACCCTGACTAGGCTCTGGTAGGCTGATACATATTGTGAGGCTGTTGGCCTGCTTTAATGAAGCTGCTGGCACCTGGTGAGACACTGTTGTTTTAGCACTGCAGAGGGGAACTGAATTATGCAGCTGCCAACTTGTGTGTTTAAATTTTGGTGTTCAAGTGAAGAAAGAAGTAGATTTTTGAAATCAGAGAAAACAGTGCTGAGAGTAAAACCACTAGCTCGTAGGAGAGCATGATCACTAAACTTGGAGCTTTCCTGTAATGAGCATCTTCTTGACTCAGTGTGGAGAGGTAAATCCCTCCTTCCCTGACTAATGGAAATCCTGTGAGGCTGAGAAGTTTCCACAGTTCTCTGAGCCTAGTGGCTGCAAGTGCCTTTCCATTATATAGGAGGAAGGCAGCGTTAAGAAACCTTCTTCATCTTCTCCTTCTACATGAGGAGGTCATTTTTGTTTTGAAATCCTGGTAGACATTCAATGCGGTTAATTTCACCATCATTTACAGTAGTTCCACATGGATCATTGTAGCCTGAGGGCTATCATTACTGCTAGGGCTTACAGAAGGGGAAAGAAAGACCAGATTCATTATTCATTTGTACTGAAGGGAGAGGGAATGAATCCAGAGAGACAGAGTGGTCATACACAGAATCCGGTTTTCCCCATTCACAGTGTATTCACTGGGCTGTGCTGCCTTTGGCATGCATCAGGGGTAAGAAATACATTAAGTACAAGTGTCTGCCCAATAGGCTGTGTAGCTCCTGCCCATCTCCTGGGGCAGAGTAGACCCACTGTTGCTTTTGAGTAGGGACTGCAAAGTGATGGCAGAGGCTGAGAGCCCAATCCTTTCCTGTCTGGGGAATCATCCCAGCCTAGTAAGTGATGGGGAAGGGCTGCCGTGTCTTTAGCTGGAGCTGGACACAGCTGCCAGGGTGACACATAGAGAGCAGCATTTTCTTCAGCTCATGACCCAGAGTATGTGCCCCTTATTTGTCTCATAAATCCATTGCTGTTAACTGCTGCATTAAATAGACCCATGACCCCAATATTTTTAGTTCATCTTTTCCTGGACTCTGGCTTGGCTATTACTATAAATTAAGAAAATAAGAAAGGATCATATTATCTCTGGAAGTGTCCTTGTTCTGCAGACCCCTCACCTGCTATGAGTAGGAGCTACAGCTTTCAATTAGCCTGATTCTGTGATTTGCAAGGTTTTGGGTTTGGGTTTGGATTTTTTTTACATTCACATAGGGCAAAACATACTTGGTCAGCATGGCAGATTTATAGGTGACATCCTTTAACAGCACTGCTGACCAAACTGTTATCCTATGTTACTTCTTTGGGAAGATATTTCTCTACATGTTGGTCCCCACAAGGGCTTCTATGTTGCTTCTTCAGGAGGATGTTTCTAGAAATATTAGACCACACAATGGCTTTGGTGGAGATTTCTGGGAAAGACTGTAACCGTCAGAAAATCCAATGTCCAAGGACAGCTTCTGAGGAGAAGGCCCTCATGTACTACAATAAGTTCACTTTACCCAGAGTAGAAGGGAAGTCTCCTCTCAATTTGCTGTGGTGAACATGTGTGGTCTGGAGACTGGTTTGCATGTTGTAAAGTAAAGAAGGAGAGAGAAGTTTGCAAATTAAAAATCTCAGATGAGAATGGTACTGGGTAGGGAAAAAAATACTTGTATTTTGATGCAGAGGAATCAGTTCCAGAAGCTTAAAGCTGCTCTTTAGTAGAGTTTGGTGCTTTCGGATCCAAGTTGGTGGCCTACTCACTGCTGTATGGACTGGTAGAATTGCTTCTCTTTACTTTGGTTTGGCAGGATCAGGTCAGGTATTCATCAGTGACATTCTTATTGAAATATGGGTTAAGCTTTACAATTACCAGCCTAGAAAAGGGAAAAGTCTATGTGTACAGAAACTTCTTTGCCTGGGAAACACTAGATGTAATAGGTCATGTGTAACCACCAAAGGTCTAGGATCCGATACCTATGGAAAGCTTGAGACAGAGTCCATTTTCATCCCATTTGCTGGAAGTATTACAAATTTTGTCAGATTTTGTCATTGACATTCATTGTTAGTGAAAGCTACCCATTCTGCTTCTGCAAAGTAGAATATTGCCTACTGGTCACACAGCTAATATTTTGCAGCAGATTATAAGGATTTTGAACTTTGTAACTCTGCTTCACCAGGGTGTCAACAACAACTGTCAGTTTATGTATAGATATGAATAGGTAGTAAGAGAATAATATTACAGCTGAGATCCACTGTGAATATAAGGAAACAAAACTCTCATGATAATATTAATTCTGACTTAAAGGAAATATTTGGAGATGGCTTATTTCCTTGTATGAATTGTACTGTGGAGACTCCTTACCCATCACATTTGTATTGTTTTCATGTTTTGGGATATTACCAATCTGTTGGGTTGGCATTAAACTTATTTTTAAAGACAAATTTAAGGAGGAAAGAGAATCAGACAAAATGAACTGCTGAATTGCTATAGAAACATCTCTCTAAAGTTTAATTTCAATCCAAAAATGTATAAAGAATGCCAGAATACTTATTTAAACTGTGGCTATATGTCTGCACATTTGTTGGGACTGAGCTTTCAAAAAACTCTTTGTCAGTAGCCATCTGATACATAAAGGGCTTTGTTTACAGCAAAATGCTGGCATAAATAAATAGGAATATTGAACCAGAACAATTGCCTTTAGCAGCCAGTGCTGTAAATCATACACAAGCTGTCATCATGAGTTGAAACATGTCTGCATACTTAGTACCATGTTTAGCTTGCTTAATCAAAACAATATGTAAACCGTTAGTGCATGAGAGCTTGCCAAGACAAAAATTATTTACAAGTTGCATTTTGTGTTTCTGGAAATTTTCAACAAAAAGAGGAGAGGAGAGGAGAGGAGAGGAGAGGAGAGGAGAGGAGAGGAGAGGAGAGGAGAGGAGAGGAGAGGAGGAGAGGAGAGGAGAGGAGAGGAGAGGAGAGGAGAGGAGAGGAGAGGAGAGGAGAGGAGAGGAGAGGAGAGGAGAGGAGAGGAGAGGAGAGGAGAGGAGAGGAGAGGAGAGGAGAGGAGAGGAGAGGAGAGGAGAGGAGAGGAGAGGAGAGGAGAGGAGAGGAGAGGAGAGGAGAGGAGAGGAGAGGAGAAGAATTTGTTTTGATATTATAAAAGATACATTGGGTATCGTAGTCAAGCAAACACAAAATGTTTTCCTTGACAATGCAATAGTGTGGACCAGATCCCCAGCTGATGTAAATCAGAAGAGTCAGTGAAGCTGTACAGATTCATACCAGCTATAATTCTGCCAGTTAAGTTTTTACTTTCCATTAAATTCAGAGGAATATAAACAAATAGTTAAAAGCCACATGTATTTTTCAGCTTGATTCCATTCATCAGACTATGGTGCCTTAATGATATATATTCTGACCCTAACAGTCCGTTAACCTGTGGTTGGGTATAGCCTTTAAATAATATGTACACTAGAGCAGATTCTCAACTGTGTAGACTGGATGTTTGACTTGAATTGCTGTTACTTTAGGTTGTATTCCCAAGTCTCTGTTTACAAGAAACACAAAAAACCTTTTATGTAACCGAGAGTAATAGGAAGCATGGGCAGCCCATGTTAATCTCTGTACAGCCCTCTGATGTCACCTTAAACACTGCTCCTGATTAGGCATTAGGAGCATATGGATTTACTGGGAGACCCTTGTGTTGCTGTTGATGAGAACAATTTTATAGGGAAATATCTCCAGTGACATAAGATTGTGTCTTTAGCATTGCTGGGAGATGGTGATAAGGACTAGGTGTGCTTTTAGCAGCAATGCATGAGACAAAGTGTGTCTAGAGAAGTTTCTGATGGCCCTTCAGAGTCTGTATTAAAGGCTTAATTTGCTGCCAGAATAATATGGCCCTTGTTTCAGGCAGGGGCTGTTCTCCCGAGAGATGCAGCAATGCTGCAGCCAGCCTAGGGAGCAGGCCTGCCACCGGTAGGTAAAAATGGGCAAGAGACATCCATTGTGCATGTCTAGCTGTGAATCAGCCGCTGAAGAGGGAGAGCCAGGATCATCAAATCTAGGGATGACAGGGTCAATGATATGTCCTAGTTCAGCCTTTGGAGAAGCAACATGTATTCCTCTGCGCAGCCATCCAGGTCAACCAGAAGAAAGAAACTTTTAGGCTACAGATCGGTTTGCCCAGTGTTGGAGCTTGGAGAGAAGCAGGAGGAAACGAGATGAAACTTTCCTGCTGTCATCATCTGGCACAAGGACACTCATCACTAGGCAAAATACTGTGATGAAGAATACATTTCCATTTTCCAAATTCCAATAACCACTCTCATTTTCATATGATAATTCTTCATCTATTTTTATGAACTATAAAGAGACAGAACTTAAACACAGATTCCTGCCTTGAGTATTTGCTGTTTACAAATCAGATTTTCTTTTGTTTCTGAGCATGCTGTTCCAGAAGAGAATCCTTTGTAAATGTCTAATTGCTCTGTAGGCCACACACTATCTGATCCTGGTGGTCTATGAAGAACAATAAAAGTAGACTTACAATAGCCTTCTTTAAATAATGCTTGGCACTTGACCATGAACATGCATGCATTCTGAGGTTTCAATTTATTAAAAATCTAGCAGGTTTTATTGAGAAAATTAATGGTTCAAAATCACAATGAAATACCACTATTACAGCTGATCCTACCTAGAAAAATATGGCACTAAACCTAATGAAAATGAACTGTTCTCTCTCCATTTTGCATACACTGCTGACATCCATATGTGGTGTTACAAAAACTGTCTTTGGCCTTTTTAGAAAAATCTTAATGTGTATTTAAATGAAAACATAAGTGGGTTACAATCCTCTGAAGTACTTTATTCAGTTAACTCTTTTTTTCTTTCCTCAGTAGAAAAATTTGAATTATTTTATATTGTTTTGCTCCCTGAAAATATCTAGTGTGATTACTATGATGATGCCATTTGTGCTACTCTGGGTACGTTTATGTCGTATTTTTCATTTATAACTCCTTGTTTCAGATTTTTATGATTAAACCATTAGGAGTTCAGTCCTGTAAAAAAGACTTAGACCCAAGTACTGAAAAAAACCAAACATATACATGTGCTTAACTTGAGTGCTCAGAGTAGTTCTTATAGCAAAGTTAAGCATGGCTATGAATGCAATACTGTGATTTTCTTTGTTTCATTAGACCGGTTATCTGCAATGGGACAACTCACTTCATGGAATTAAGGTTGGGCATATTGTACAGGTCCAAAGCTGGAGTTTTCTCTGGAATGAAGCTATAGGCTCTTAAGTTCAAATGCAGCTGATCTAAAGGAAAAAAAGGAAACAAATTGTTTCAGTTGTTATGGTGTTGCATAAATGAAAGATATGGGAATGGTGTGATATTAGATACCTTTTTTAGCTTATGAAACAAAAAAAAAAATTTTAAAATTACATTTTGCAGGTCATTCATCTTTTAAAGGCAGAGAAGTGTTAAGAGCTATTGTGAAAATGCCAGATAACTAATTTTTTTTTCAAATGGTCATTTATACACAGATACACCCACAATCTAATTTTAAAAATAATATATTTCATAACTGCTCACAGATTGTTCTGTATGTGCAGCAGCCAAATAGACATAAAATTCTGAAACTGATTTAATGGAGCAGTTGTAGTCTATTGGGGTTAAAAATCTCCTGTCTACAGGAATTTAAATATGCATTTAAATAATAGCCCATAGTAATTCAAAGAACTCCTATGCTGTACAGAAGAAATAGAATAGTTGCTAATAGGAAGTCAGCTAAGTTATCATAAAGATATTTGAAAAGCCCCATGACACGTGGGTTCATAGGTCGGGGAACAATGCCATGGACAGCCAAGGCTCACTCCTACCTGGGCTGTCCACTTGGCTTGCAAAGAGGAGATTCAATAACCAGATTTTTAGCCTCCTGCTCACATTCCTCTGTGATTATTCATTCACACAATGAGTCCTATTAAAACCAAAGGGACTCCTTGGGAGAATAGCATTACTTGCCTGTGGGTAATGGGTTCTTGATTTGACTCCAAGAAAGTAAGATTTAGCAACCTTGTGCTGCCCAGCTGTGGTAGAGTGTTTTGGCAAATTGAATTATAGTCTTGGAAAATGAGACATGCCGAAAGGCATTTACACTGCTTCCAAATTAGCACATGCTTGATCATCTCTGTTTACTAATGAGACTGTCTTCAGTGGGGCAAATACACCAAACAGAAGGTTATAGTCTTTGACAGCATCTGGGAATGCAGTTTTTGTAGATTAATATTCCATTTTCTCCTATTTTCTCGTTCATGATGTATTACATGATTCAATGGTATCTCTGAGCTTCTGTGTACTTTGTGTTCTAATCCATCGAAGTCCTGAGCTTGCTAATAAACAGTCACACAAACATCTTATTGATTACAAAGTCACTAGTCACAACAGTAAAGTTATTTATAAATTTAAACCTGTGAAGAACTGTGCTTGTAGGATTAGTTCCTTAATTTAATTTTTTTGTTGTTTGTTTAATATTTAAAATTGATTTGAGTAGTTTTTGTCATTATGATTGAACACAGGTGAAGAGAACCATTTTTGGATACTTATCTTCTTTTCATCTTTATTAAAGTTTTTCTTTTATTGGACTGGAAAAATATTAAACTTTTCACCTTAGACAGCAGGTTGAAGTATGACATTGCAATTGTAATCCATATGGGAAACACAAGAAGATGGATAAAAGAAAATGAGCTGCAAAGGAACTCAAGTCAACAAGGTTGACAATGCTGTAATAGTACCTTCAACTAAGTTTCAAGCTGTTTGTTTTTGCAAAGAACACAAGTTTCCATTGTAGCATTTTTCTGTATGAAAAACGATGGCAATACTTTGGTTTCCATGGTGATGTTTTTCTTTCTAGTACATATTTATCCTCAAAAAGCCCACCCCTTTCTCTCTCTTTTAGCTCTTAATAATTGAAGTCAAAGCTGATTTATTTTTTATGTCAGGGTGTCTTAAACACATTCCTCTATCAGTGAAAACTCCTACAGTATTACAGTCATTTACTGTAAGTAGTTTATTCCAAACATTACTGCAGGAAAAAAATTCCAGGTTTTAAAACTTGAGAGTGCCCTGCCTTTCCTTCCCCAGATTCAATTGACTCCAGGAGGTATCAGGGCTAAACTTTCAAACTATTTCAGGGCACACTGCCCTACACACAAAGCTTTTGGCTTCATTAAGATGATATGTAAGAGATGCAGTATTTTTGTTTCTTGCCAGTGACCACAGAATACTTGGAAGAGCAAAATGTCTTATGAAATTAAGCTTTTTGGAAACAGAAATAATCTATCTTCACCTGGCTTGCAACATTTTTCATTTACATAGCAGCACTGGTATTTTTGACTCCTCCTCAACAGAGCTGAAAATAGTAAATAAACTAGGATGGCCACTGGGTCAGTTTTTCTATTCTTCAAATCCATCCTTCACCTGGTAATTTGCTAACATTTCTCAAGTGAAAAAAGTTAGAAACTCAATCCAAAACAATTTTTCCATTCCCAGGTTCCCAAGCTGATGCATTTTATTAGCAGAGCTTTTTATGTTAGAGGAAAGATACCCTGGTGAAATATGTTGTCTAATTAGTTTTGAATCTAAAAGCACCAAGGATATGTGACATAATTAAATGTACAAATGCTACTTGAACCTAAACAGTTCTTACAGAAATTGACATAACATCAGAATGATACCTTCAGAAATGTATTAAGTGGGAATGAACAAGGTCTGGATGCTGTATATAGCATCTGGAGTGCATGAGTCCCCCTTAGATGCTTTAGCATGTCCGTAGTATTTACAGTATTCTGCATGATTCCCCGTGCTTCCCAGCAAAACTGAAGAAAGGATCCTCTAAATCCATGACAAACTGGTGCCATAAACCAATGCTGAGATGATTGGCCAAACTGGTAGAAAAGACTGTTATTTGGGACATTTTCACATGCGGTTATGGTGATGAGTACAGTATACAAATGCAGGCATTTTTTAACTTAATGGCTGTGAGTCATTACAGCATTACTCAAAATCCAATGGCCTTTGTAAGTGTAATGCAACTGGAGATGACTAACTGGAAAATGAGAATTAAAAAGGCCTTAGGAAGAGTTGTCACACATGAAAAATCGTGGGTACTTCTGTCACTGCTCTCTTTCTGGCCAGCAGAGCTGAGCTGAGCAATGGCCACGCCACCCCCAGCATAAGGGCTGCAGTGCTGCGCACTGTGAGGGCTCCTTGCTGTGATGGGAAGGGCATGGCTAGCACAGCAGGTTCTCCGGCCAAGGGCCTGTTTCACTACCTCTTTTCAACCCCTCCAGACCTCTGGAGATGGGACTTACCTGTGGATGAGAAGAAAGCAGCAATGCAATGCTGACATGTGCACTGCACTGATGGAACTGTGCTGCCTGCACAGAGGTGAAGTGGGATGAGACACCTTTGCTTTTCTCCTCAAACATCTCCTTCCAGGTGTAGGATGCTGAGGAGAACTCCTGAGTGGCCTCTCTGAGGACTCTCCCTCTTTATGGTGCAGCTCCACCAAAGGACTGGTTTTCTCCTTCTTTGGGGGATCAAATATTCAAATATTTTGTTTGCTTGTGATTTTTTTGGGAGCAGAATTTGTATACTGCGATGGCTTTAGGAATAAAGAAATAAAAGCTATTGAAAACAGATCAATCATCAGATTTATACCAAAGTAAAAACACAGCTAGACAGATGCACATACACGTATACACAATTCCCACCCTCATAGGTAGCAATGTATTGGTGGGCATTGAAGAAGTATGGAATACCATTAAATGTTGGACAGACCAAACACAGGATTAAACATACATATATACATCTATATATAAAAACTGTAGAATATGTGCATGTGAAGTGAACAGCTGAGGTTCTGGAAAACAGTATCTAGGTTAAATTTTATAAATCTTTTTGAGCTATTCAATATTCTCAGTTTAACTCTCTCCATTCTTTGTTTTCACATAACCTAATAAAGACAATATTTTTGCTTTCTGGTAACATGTTTACTAATGATACATACAGGTGGTTCAGTCTAAGCCTTGGGCATTTCTTCTGGATTTATTTATCTTCCATTATAGAGCAGTGGTGGTCTTTCATATATGCACTAATAATGTTTACATTTCTAAAATGGAATGCAGACTTTTACTTGAGGTAAAAGATCACAAGGTCAAGGAAACTCAGAGATTAGATCTTCTGCCTAAGTAGGCTTCAACCCAGTAATGCTTTGGAGATCTTGATAGGTAATGTTAATACCCTCCCAGAGAGCCAGAGGCCAAGGCCTTTTGAGGGCCAGCATTATTCTTAAAACTGCCTTCTAAAATTTCTTTCAATAATCCGCTCACACAGTGAAACCACAACTCGCGTAACTAGCAATTGGGAGCATGACCATATTTCAGGTTCATGCTACAGCCTCAGCCTGATCCAGACCCCGCAGAGAGGGATGACATTCCACCAGCTGCCCACTCACACCTCCTGCCCAGTGCTAGTGGAAATGAATTGGTGGCCACGAAAGAAGAAATGTTATTAAACTCACTAGTAGTATAGGCAGGTCAACCATGTGATGGGTGATGTTTAGTAGAACAAAAGCACCTATCAATAGCTTGGAAGTGAAGAAGTGAAAGACAACACCTTTGAGACTGGGCTGTTTGGGTAGTAATGTCCCTAAACAATTAACTCTGACAAGCTGCAGAAAACCTCTAGGTTAACTCATGAGTTTTGAATCAATTGGTGGTTACATCTAATTCATTCAGGTATGATGAGACAAAATTAGTAAAAATACTGGGACTAATGTCCAATATTTTCCTAGGAAGAGTTTTTACACTGGATAAACATTGAGCATCATCTCCATAATGTGCATGTCATTTCCAAAGGAGTCCAAGTATACCTTGTTTTCCTCTCAGCTCCCGTAGTGTGCTTTGGTATTGAAACTTGTAGGCCCTGTTCAGCCTAGCTTACTTTTGTGCCTGTGCCTAAGTAAAGAACTTGAGTTTAACCTTCTTTGTTGGGCTGTAGTGTCTGTAATAGTTTAAGACTATAAGAGAGGCAAAGTAAATGGAGGAAGTTGCATCTGTTATTAGAGAATCAAAGATAGCTGAAAGACATAGAAGATGGAGAATTCTGCTACTTTTACTTTATTTCTTTCAATACAAACAAACAAAAAAGAGCAACCACCAATGAAGAAATATATTTTAAAAATGAGCAGGAAAAGATTTGCCTAAATTACCAGCTTTTTGACTGAAGTATTTAGACTTTTTTTACCTGAAATAGTACTCCTAGCTTGTCAGCTGGAAACAGATGTTTGTTTTGTTCTGAGCAATATCGATCTGCTTCATATATTGAGAGCCTCATGGAAATGATAGTTCTTCGACTCTTACACCCTCCTTCTTCCCATGCTTATGGTTTACAGTTAGACCACTTGTCTCATAGTCAGCAGTGGCCACTCCCTAGTAATGAATTATTACAATACTCTAGAGAGAATTTGTAAATTCCCCAACTGGCAAAACGCCCCTGTTGATGGGCTTTGTGTAGGAATTTTTCTTTTTGCAATGCTGAGAAAGGAAAACATTTCCTTTCCTGTGGTAAGTCTGCAAAACTACTTGCTCATTCCCCTGAACTTCCCTGTCTCTCTTTGCAGAAAGATCCTTCTTTGTCTTGCAAGGTGCTGTGTATTTTGTGCAGTCCCCTGGTATCCCTGAAACCTAAAATCACCTTTCTTTTGTACTGAAGGACATGTAAGGGATACTGTGTGGATGTTTCAGCTGTATAACTCTATACAGATCAAAGAGGTGTCATCCAAATCTGCAGCCATTTATTGGCTAAACAGGAGAAAATGGCTCCCACAAATAGTGAATGAAATGGAGACTATTAAACTTCCTGGAGCCAAGTCCATGGCTACAGAATGTGTGCAGTCTGATGGAGATGAGAGAGACAGAAAAGATGCCTGAGCAAAATCAGAGGCATTTATTCAGTTGCAGTCATCATGAAAATGGAGCCAAAATCAGTCACTGCAAACCCAGACAACTTCAGACTTGAGTTCTGATTCCAGCCAATTTCTAAAAATAACATGAAAGCTGTAGTGAAAACTGATAAAAGCTTGGAAATACCAAACTACAGCTGGTCACCGGGCTTGATTCACTGCTATATTAAAGCCCCTTTAAACATCTTTGGCAGGGCAAAGGGGCTTTAAAGTGAGTGTGAATTATATGGTTAAATACTTGCAGGTGATTTATCATCGCTTGTATTGCTGTATAGGGTTATGAAATATATATTTGCTAGTCCTGTTTTCCTGAGTTGTGCAGGTCTAAGGAACTCATGTGTTTGCAGGATAGCTGCAGCTGGAACACACAGAATGAAGCATGCTGTGGGGGACTCAATCTTAAAACAAAAGTTCAAACTTCTCACTACAGAAGGTTGCAATATACCAAATTATATTGATATTTATGTGGAATTGTTTCCATTAAGTACAAATTAAAAATGTTAGTAAGGAATTTAGACCTCATTCTATGCAGGTTTCTAAATCTGGCAACAGTAATTGTACATATATATACGTACAATTCAAGATATATACTCTTCACAGAGCTCTTTTTTAAAGTTGGTAAAAGCCTAAATTTCACTGTATAAATGCCATCCAATTAAATGATTTCACCTTAGTTTTAACCTGATTAGGTAAATTGCCCAGGCAATATTTTTCTCTGAGTTCCACCTAATCCAACTGAATCTGTTTTAAATGGCTATAATTGGTGATTTTCTAGATCAAGGGTTGTACTCAGATCAATGACAGTTACTTGTGTATATTGATTACTAACCATGCCTATGAAAATATCATTTGTTACTTCAGCAATGATAGTAGAAGGAACAAGCTAACTCCAAACTGAAAGGAGATCAATGTGTTGCATGTAGATAAAAAGAAGCATGTTACCTGGGAGAGCATCAATTTTTCATGAACTGTGGACAAAACAGGAAAGAAAAAGGAATTCTGCAGGTCACACACTTAATTATTGAGGTCTTGTATTATTTTCTTCCAGCATAAGAGTGAACTAAGTTCATTCTTTTCAGTCACAGGGAAGGAGGAAATTCTCTAAGTCATGCTAGAATACATGAGGGCATATCCATTAAAAGTGAAGATACGTGCAGTGGTATTACAATCATATGCAGTGGCTTAGAGACTAGTGTATCATGCTAAAATAAGTACTCCTTGGCAGACATGCTAAACCAGCCAGGGATGCACACCTTATGCACATAAACATCCCAGTTGTGTCCAGGCCTCCAGGAGAATCTCACCTCTTCCTTTTTCCTCAGACAAATGAAGTTAGAAGTAAAGTATTCATATTTTAAAAGTAAACTTAATTTAAAAAGTGTAACATATTGGAATAATAATCACAAACATGCATTCTTGCAAGCACATATTTCAGACTATTTCTTCCCCTACTCTGAGCTTAACACCAAGGTGGATTGGCAGATCATAGCAGATTAGTTTTTTTGCTGTAAATGTGCAATAGAAGAAGGATTTAGTCCATGTGTCAGCAGCATTTTCAACAGTTTAAGGATGAGATGTTCTACAAGTGAAGTGGATGTGAAGGACAAAGTACATGTACTGCAGAGCTGCTCTGCTGAAGTGCAGAGCAAGGCAGGGGCAGGGAAAATGAGCTTGCCAAGCAGAGGAGCTGCAGATGTCCTAGAGCCACGATGGAGGACCCTCAATCTCTGCAGACAGGTCCATGCTGCCAGGTGGCTCTGGGCAGTCCCACAGAAAGCCCACTGCTTGCTCTGTAGTGAAGGGGAGAGAATGAAGGAGTGATCTCATGTACCTGGAGGGTGATCTGATGTAAACTTACCAAAGGCAAATTCCGTAGTCTTTTGGGACTATGACTTTTTGTCCGTCTTAGATGTCCTTTCTGGTACACAGGTGGCAAACTCCCACGTGTTAGGCTGTGTTACTAGACCAGGAGATGGTAATTCTTCCTTCTTTTGTGACACTAATAAAGGTACTAGTCTACAGAAACTTAGTTCATCCCTGATAATCATAACTTCCTGATGAACTCCAGGCCTACCCAGTAGGATCTGTAGGAAGTTACTCAAGTCTAAAATAACACAATTTTTATGTGGTGCTCCAATCTTGAGGAAAACAATGCAGGTATTATAATCAGTGAAGAAGTCATGAACTGAGAGTCTAAATTCTTAGCCTGTTTTTAATTACTTTTCTATCTGATCTTATGACATTTCTGTAGCATTTCTTTCACATTGTGTTGTTGTGAAATATATGGAATACAGTGGCAAAAGATTTGTTTTCTTACTTTTGCATAAGTATTCAATTATTTTTCCCCTCCAAACAGAAAAGGGGAAGGGATGGGAAAGGAAGGGAAGGGAAGGGAAGGGAAGGGAAGGGAAGGGAAGGGAAGGGAAGGGAAGGGAACAGAAAACTTTCCAGAGTGAATTTGGAAATATTGCCTATTGTCTGAGCCTAAGGTACAAGATAAAAAAAATAAAATATTTTATTGATACCACATTATTATTTTCTCCTGTGATTCTGTAGCCCCACTTGTGTTATTTTAGTTAATTTGGAGATTTGGCAATGATAAGTGAAATTCTAGGTGCTATTAAAATCAGGATAAATTGCATCTTTTTCAGTCATATAGTGTGAAGGATTTCCACTCTACAAGATGACATAATCCTAAACAGCCTGTACCTCTTCTCAGATTTGCTTTTGACAGTGACAAAATAAATACAGAACAAAAATAAATATAGGTTTTCTATTTTATTAACAAAGACAATCATGTAGACACAGAGTTTCCAGTTTATTCATTGCCACTTCAAATAAACAATCTTCCACAGTGTTACTTCCCTAAAATATTTTTGGATGGATGTAACAAGTCAACTACACTTATCCACTGATAAAAAATCTTGAGAAGTTGAAAACTTGAATACTACTACAGCTCAGAGAACTTCTAGCTAAAAGTAAACAAGCTAACTCCAGTGTTAATCTTTTATTTGTTTTTAAAAATTGAAGAAAGTCATAAAAACAGCTCACAAAGAGGAATTTGGCATCTGGGAAAAGTGAAGGAGTGAGATCCTTGTCAGAAAAGAAAGAAGTGTTGATATTAGCCAGGTAAACTGGATTCATGCTGATTTTTCTTTCTGCTGCTGTTTTTCCTTTGCTTCCAAGCATCAGACAAATGCTATTTTTCTGTTTTGTTTCAAGCAAGATGATTAAATGTAGACATTAGCTAGCTTGCTAAAGGAAAGATGTCTCAGACAATTAGCACCCTTATTATATGGTTCAGATTTTAAATCAAAATTAGAAATAAGACTGTCATGCTATGTATATGAACCACAGGGCAATTTTTACATGTACAAACACTGATTAGCATTTCACTTCAATCTGTTAATTTAATTAGGTTTTTTCAGATATTTTAAATATTGTTTGAGCAGAAGTCCTATATTTAAAGCTTTCATGTGAAGGTCATATGGGCAAATCATGTTTTGCCAGGTGGACTGTCTACAGTGCTCAGAGTCTTGATAAAAAACAGCTGCGATGGCCTGGTACTGGTTGAGACTCAAAAATCAGACTGTGCAAACAAATATATCTTGGCCCTAGATGTTTGCCACATCTGCCAACAATTAGTTATATATCAGGACTAGAAAAGGGCACAGAATAAACAAGATCTGGTTTCAGAATAAGCAAATAAACAAGGAGCTCTGCATCATTATTCATCTAGTGGATGTGGAATAACATTTAAGCTGCAGGCTTGGGTTCACAGCTGTCAATCCTTGAGGTTTAGCTACAAGTATTAGGTAACAGAATATCTGATTGACAAATACATTGCAGATGCTCTGGAGCACATTGTCTCACCTGCTTCTGACTCCAGAGTGCCACCCAAACACTCAGCCAGGGTACTCCTGGGAAACAGATGCTAGGGGCCAACTGGCTGTGGCAGGAGAAAGAGCCACTCCTAAAGAGCTTCTTATCATGATTGTTAGGGATTCTACAAATGGTGGTGACATTATGCCAGTAGATCTGTCTGTTCAGAATTGGATGAGAATCTAAAACAAATGAATAGTAATATTTTGAAGCCTGAAGGATTTTTTTAAACCAAGTGTTTTATGAGGGTTGAAGGAGGGAGGGGAACTGAAATTCAGTGAAAATACTGAGGTTTCCTGGCTTGCAAAGTTAAGTTTCTATGTAAAGAAACCATGAATCCTGATTCTCATCTTGTTGGAAAAATATTCCAAGTTTTGAAGATATTCCAAAATATTTTGATCAGTTGCTTGAGAGCATGAAAATGAAACAATGTTGATTTTATGTAACAAAGAAGCATTTAATGACAATAAAAATGACAATAGGCTATGTTTACTATTTAGACAAAGCAAGGCTTTCTGACATAGTGTTTCACTTAAAACACTGTGCTCAGTTAAAATCAAAGCAGGAAAGGAATTTTATTACCTGCATGTAACGTGGGATATGATATAATGACCTTCATTCAAACTGCAAATCATTAAAATTCTCTAACTAGTGACCAGGGAGGACTTCAGATTCAGCAAAATATGAATAAGAGCTAGAGTTTAATTGAATCAGTGATTCTAAACCTTAATACACAAATGGCATGAGAAAATAAGGGATGTGGAAAAATAAGTTTTCACTCTAATATATTACATTTTATTTTGAATAATTCTTAAGCTCAGTTGTGCTGGAGAAAACACAGAAAGACTCTGCACACTCCCAGGTCTCTCTGATACCCCAACTTTATTCTCTCTAGTGAATCCTCTGATGGTTGGCAACAAGCAGTAACCTGCTAACAAAAAAGAGTGAGCTGCTGCTCCCTTGCACAATGCAATTCCTGTAGTGGACCAGGACCAGAAGAATTCAGCTATGCCAGGGCAAATCAAGAGTGCATATTCTTCTGATGCCTGATCTGAATGACATATGAAAAAAGGCATTTTTGTTTCTATGGAATGGAAATTAATAAGCCTGTTTCTCTCATCCCTAGGTTGACAATGGTCATATAATCACACGGTGCACTGAAATCAGCTTCAAGGTTTCAGCTGATTCTGGCCGGTTTTCAGTCAGGCTTGCAGACAGCAAACAGGCAGACGTACATAAGGGTATAACTTATTTTTTCCTAAGCTTTGGGGAAATCAATTTTTTTTCAGAGTATCTATGAATTAGGACAAAGGCCTTAAAGGGACCTCAAAAATTATTTTCTTTCCCTTTGTATAATGTCAGAGTCACCACAGAAGTTTGTAATGACCCATTTGGGTTTTGTGGGATAACCAGGCTTAAGAATTTCAGTCATTTTGCTTTCTCATGGATTAGAAAGAAGAACATGTCTTGACCAATAATACTGCAGTCATGTCCAAAAGCAAAACTAAGAGCTTTCCTCAGAAACACAGATTTCAGATAGGAGAATAAGATACCTTTCCTCCACAACCTCAGGTAGCTGTTTTCAAATTTCAGAGCTCACAAGCAGATGAAACAGAATAAAACCTGAATTCTAATCGTACCTTATGTTGCCTTAAAAACTAGCATATATACAATGGAATATTTTGTCTGTGTTAATTAAAAACCACTCTTTTCATCTTATTAACTGTACTTAACCAAACCAGTTGAAAGTTGCTTAAAAATCTGAAATAGTAAAGGAACTCATTAAAAAGTGAATTAGCATTTCACTGATTTGAGTTTAATATGATTGTATTTATACAGTACAGAAAAATTACCACTTTATTAGAAGTCATTTGTATACTTAACTGCTGTATGAATTCACCTTTGATGTAGTAGAATATTATTTGTATTAACTGTTAAGTATTATAAGGCAATTATTCTTGCTCTGTTCTGCTTCTAAATAGTAAGTTATTAGGTGAACCTGATATGATGCAAGTCTTATGATTTGTGGCCCAAAAATCTCCATTTATCTATTGGGATATGTCTCTGTAGTGGCTTGTCCTTATTCCAGAGAAATGATTACTTTAGGAAAAGTCTTACAAACCTGGTGCTGATATGAAAGGACCCTAAAGACCAGTCCAAGAATCTGGAGAATGTCTGCAAGAAATTTGGCATTATGTTTCTTCTGGATAAAGCATCGTGGCTGAGTAACAATGTGCACATAAGCTGTCCCAACACCTGAATGCTCCAGGGAAGTTCTTTTCTGAATTTAGTGTCCTAAAGTAAAATTAAAGTAGGAGAATAAGAGTATAAATATATTTTTCATATATCTAGAGGATATGTGATCAGCTTTGTGTTCTAGTCCTTCCTGATTCTTGAAAATGTAGAAAAATATTTCTAAACCACATTTCAAAGTCAACTCCTGTTCAGGACTTCAAGTGGTGTCAGAGCAAAGTGCAGCAGACTGATGTAAATGTGCCTTTTAAAATGAAGCCAGAATTCTCCCTTGAGTCCTACCATATTTCATTTCAAGGCCACAGCATCTTTCTTTACATTCAAAGCAAAGAAGGAAGGAAGGAAGGAAGGAAGGAAGGAAGGAAGGAAGGAAGGAAGGAAGGAAGGAAGGAATAGAAAAGAGATACGAAAAGAGGGAGAGAGAGTGAAGAGGAACAGGGAAGGAGGGAAAGAAAAAGAACATTTCACAATAGTTCTGCTCTTTGAACTACTTGAGAAAGGTTGAATAGATTCAGCTGATTCTCTTCTGGCATTGTCTGTCTAAAAATTCATATTATTATCAATGACCAAGTGCTCATTCAGAGATGTTGTATTCTTTTCTCTTTGAACAGTACTGCAGTCTCTTAAAAGGATATTCCCTTCATGTCCATGGTTAAGGACTTTGGAAGGTGCTCTACAGTGACTGTTGATTTTAAGTGAAGTTCATACAGAAAAGCATGCTTCCTATATAATTATCCAAATGTCTGTTTTATTATTAATTTACAAGGGATTGAAATACTAGAAGGTGATCTCCATGTTCATTGACTTTTTGTTTCCCTCAGAATTCAATCTAAATTTTGCCAGGTTTCATTTGCACCATATTAATTTTACCATATGCCTACTTTATAAGGAAAAGTGATAGGTAATCATAACTTATTCCCACAAGTCATTCAAAAAATTGAATTTTTAAAAACTTTCAATCCTTAGCAATGTTTAGCCAGTTTCAGAAAGACAATTTACGAGGGAAAATCCCAAACTGTTACTTTTAATCTGAGCCAACATTTTTTTTAATATCTAAGACCTATATTTTAAAAATGTAGAAGCATGATCAGTTGCAACTGCCATCATATTCTGTATTTCAACGAAGTTTGGTGTTGTTTTAAACAGTGTTTTTGTCCCAGTCCTGCAAGAAAAAAAGAAAGCATTAGGAATATTATACAACACGTATAGACAACAGGTCTATTGGTCTATCTAAGTGCACATGGCTCATATGTCTCCAAGGATCCCTTTTAGCTTTTTAAAAGGAGATAAAAATCCCAAATTTCTGTTATCCTTTGTTCTTAGTCTTGAAGCAGTTGATAGGTTTGTGTATGTCTGTGTACATTACTCAGTTATGGACGCATACTTGTATAAAAAATGGGTTCATTATTTCAGAGTTCAATTCACAGCTGATTTGAAAGGTATGCACACTTCATTTTTAAAACCCCCTTTTGTTTATGTGATTGTTGTGAATGAATTTATGAATCTTTTATGATCCATAAGACCTCAGTTTCCAGGGTTTACAAACCTTTGCTTGTAGAATGAGATGTTTATTTCTGAAGGGAAAAGCAGAATCTCTCAGATAACTTGCAAGATTCCTGGAGGAGACTGTGAGTATCAGGATGCACTTTTATCTTTGAATTATGTCTTAGGATGGAGAGCACCAGCATGCAAAGTAGATCACTAGTTGTGTTCACAGGGAACTGTGTTGTCTAAAACATGACCTGCTGCCTTTTGCCATAAGAGACCCCTGATGGAGAGAAGCTGTCATCTTTTTCCTGGCTCTTACAGAATCACAAAGCCTGTGGAGTTACTGTACTTTCTATTTTATGGCAAGTTCAGACATGAGGTTTAACAGGAGGCACAAATTTCTGGTAATAAGAAATGGGATGCATATATATATATATAGATATGTATATATTGGACTCTAAAAATTTTGATAGCCATCAGTGGTGAGTATTCTGAGGATGAAGATTAATTTAGTCAAAGGCATACTCCCTCTGTAGTGAGATATGCTGCAGAAACAGCAAATGCCGTGTCTTTATATGAGTTTCTCTCTTGGCACACTATCAAGCGAAATGAGAAGGAAAAATCTCTGTGGAAAGAATAAAAAGCTTGCAGACCACCCCCCCAGCCTTTCTTCACTGCCCAAATCATTTTTTACTATTTAAATATGGAAAAACAAAACTCTGAATACATTATAAAAGAAGGTGTTGAAAGAAGATTAATAAAATGTGTGTCATCTTTTGCATTCATGGCTTCTATTACAGAGGGATCTGCAAAGACTGTAGTGCATGCTTCTGTCATCTTTTCCCTAGACATAAAATCGTAAGGAAGGCATAGATTAGAACCAAACATGTTTTGATTCTTGTCACTCACATACAAATGTATGTTGATGACGTAGCCCTGCTTAGAGTGAATCTGTTACAGAATTAACTTTCCTGCTTGTTACTGGTTTAGTAATAATAGATGTGTGTTAAACAGAAACAAGTCCAGGTCATGGTTTTGGAGCATCATTCCAATTCATCAGACTGAGTCCATCTTCCAATACCATCTTTGCTTTGTACTAAAACTTTTCTTTTTCAGAGGACTTCTGTGAGAATTCTTATAGTGTTGCAGCAGTATACTCCAGTATGATATTCAGAACCACTAAACAGGGAAATTATAGTACCTGTCAAATTGATGTTCAAACACCACTGTGCTTCTGTGGGATAGTTTTCATTTACTTTATTAATTTTTGTTTTCAAACGGAAAGACATGTTTGTATCAAGTTGAGCTAAAGATATTTATTATCTCAGTATGTTAAGTAAAACAGCCATAGTGTATAAAGACGGATTATTGGCTGAATATTTTGCAATCAATTTACAGTCTCAGAATGAAACTTTTTTCTCTTTTCAATTCTTTCTAAAGCCATGTGTAATAACCTTGTTTTCTGAAAAGCAAATGCCAACAATTGCTAGTGTGATAATGTATTATTAATGTAACTAAGCTCAAAACCAGGCACATATTTAATTCTTTCTTCTGTGGTAGGCTGCTTTGTCTAGAACATGGATGAGGGCCGACTGCTGCATCTATGAACAAGCAGCTCTCTGAAACTGCCCCCTTGTTCTTGGAAGCCTCATGGTTCATTCATCTTAGCTGGGCTGGAGGTAAAAATCTTTGTGGGTTGGGGCTTGGGCAGGGAATGACTGTATTTCACCAAAGTGTGTTGAATAAACAGTAATAGTGGATTTTTTAAGTCCATTGCTTACTCTCCTGGTTCTGAATTTGCTTTGCTTGATCTGGACCTGTCAACTCCTCCATTTTGGAATTGAGATGCAGGAGGTTTGATACGGCTCTTCAATTACATTAGCACAAGTATGGAGTCATGTGATAGACATGGAGCTTTACTTTATAGACAGAGGTTATTTAATTCTGTTTAATTCTTTCATTCTTCTAAACGACATCAATAAGACTTCATATTTGAAAATGACTCAAAATTAAAAGATGTTGCAAGCAAATGTAAGGACAGAAAAATAATATAGGGTCTGCGAAATTTGGTAAAATGAACTAAAAATAAGTTTGCATCGGTGTGAGTCAAAGCAGAAAAATACAAAATAGCACATTATGAGATGAAGAGAATATGAGATGGAGGTATTCACCAGGAAGATAATACTAGAAAAGTGAATGGGTCACACGAACCTGTTCCAAGATATTACAGCATACTGGTTGAACTTACAAAATGGTACAATGGAAAAAAAATCCAAAGAGTAGTTGTTTCAGTGAAACTGATTTTGATAGCAGAAAATCCTTTTTGCCCTTTTTCACCTCGAGAATATCTTAAGACAAAGTCACTCTCTAAGTATTTTATTCTATCCCAATTAAAACCTCAGATTTTCCACAAAAGAGGAACTTTTAGGAACTCTACATAAGGAAAGGAATAAAACATGTATAATTCTTCTTCCTGCCAGCTTGTACAGCTAATGCTCTTTTGAGAATTTTTAGCTGCTTTGTTTGCTTATGTAATAAAGGTTTTATCAAGGATTGCCTGAAGATAAAAGTGGTAGTTTATCACTTTCTAAATTCCAACCCGAATCAGAATTAACCAGACTGTTTTAACCTTATTATCTTGGTGTTCTGAATGTAACATGCAATATACAGCTGGCTCAGCATGACTCATTTATAGACTCCGTATAGTATCCAGCAAACCTTGGAGATGACCTTATGGTATGGATTTACCTATTTTATTCTTTTTTTTTTTCAATCCTAACAGGTAAAATGGTCTTGCCAACTGATTTTGTTTTGCCAGATCTGATCTCATTTACAACTGCAATGAGATGAGATTTTTCCTGACAGAAGACAAAGCTAATACTTCCCTTCAACATGATTCATTTGGGACTGCAATGGAGAAGCAGAAATTGGGTAAGCAGTAAAAAATGTCAAGCTGCTTCAAATACAGGAGTCTATGAAAGTAACAATCAAAATAAGGTCACTGAATTATCTGATTTTGAAAAGAATTGTATTTGCATGCACTGGAGCTTGAGGATCATAGATATTACGATGCAAACAGGAATGAGTATGCCTGGAGACCATGAGAAGCACCCAAACTTGTAACATCTGTGATCTTTGATTTTGGAATACTTTCCCTGAAAGTGATACTTCAAGGATTGCCATCAGAAGTCCTAACCAAAATTATTGTTTCTTTAACAAAATTCAGCTTATTTCTCCTCCTATAGGCATTATCTCTGATTATATTCTCATGTGTCCTGTCAAGAAAGCAGTTATTTGTGAGGTGTGTGAGGGTGCTCTGTATTCCAGTTTGAACACTCTCTGGGCAGTACATTTTCTAGAGTATTAAATATCTTGAAAAAGCACTATGAAAAAAAAAAGGATATGAATTAAACACTCAAACCCCCACATTTTCAACCTTTTAATTCTTCATCAGTACAAGTGAAAATGTCTGTCACAGCTGTCATGACTCATGTACTCCTTTATTTTTAAAATGGTGTGTGACTTCTGACATTGTGGCACTTCTGTGCTGCTATGTGTGGGTAGACGGAAGAGAAATTTAACCAACTTTACTGAGATTTTATGTGTTAACTTTTGATGAGACTTTCTTCTCTCCTCCTGCATTGTGAATGTGGGGACAAATGAGAAATATCGACCAGTTTTCAGTTGTCCATAGTCTCACAACATAATGAATCACAGCTGTTCCCAATGGAACAGTTCCTGTGTGAACAGGATTAAGAGGAGAGTAGTGGAAGAGGCTGGGACAAGTCTTTCTAGTCCCACAGGCTCAGGTTTTTCTCTCACTGCTGAAAGGCAGAGAAGAATGTGCTATGTATGGAGCTGCTGGGTGGCTTCTCTGAGTACATCACGGTTTTAAATACAAAGGTGCTTTCTCTATATGGACGAAAATGCCTTGGAAAGCAACAAGCTTACAGAATGAGGTCTTCCTGACTGTGTTGTGGAACCTACTTGTGTACCTCAGCACAGCTATGAATGATGCAGTTTTGCCAATAGGACCTTAAGGAAGTGAGTCAAAGGGAGTAATGATGCATGAATGGACCAGTTGTATGAACTTTTGTAGTTACCATAGGTTAGGGGGTACACAGGAATATAGTACCCTTAGGTAACTTGCTTATGTCTAGGAACTTCATCTTTCATTTGAGCTATCTGAGTATAAAGTCTCTGACTTTCATATTATTATCTGAAACTAAGATCAGAACTGAGGTCCTGATTCCTAATAAATGTAGAATATTCATGGTTTTGTTTTTGTTTTCTTTCCTCTTTCCTTGAACTGTAATATGAGGCATTACTATCCTTCGGATATGTTAATGAAAAGACAGGTGATCATTTCCCTAGACCAATAAATTACATAATTTAGGGCCTGATTTGAAGCTAATTGAAAGGTCAAATCTGATTTTTTTTTTTTTTAGTATAACTTCAATTACTCTGGTGGAGTGATTCCTAATTTAAATGAGAAAGGAATGAAGCAAACAGCTCTGTCAGAGGAAATAGGCTTGAATCATCTGGTCTTGTTGGTCACTTTCTCCGCTCTGAGCCTTCTGCCTTCACTGACTTCTAAACTTCTGGACTTGACTCTAAGTCCTTCTTTCAACAGTCAGTTTTGAGAAGAAAGATCGATCCAGACTTTCTTGCCAGTTTCCCACTACTTACATGGAATTGATTTGCATTATCACATACCAGCACAGAGAAATACGTAAATTGGTAGCTATTAAAGGAACAAAGCATGAAGTTTAAAATATTATTGCTAGGCTACTTGCAGGTGACCTCCAGAGGACAGGAACAAGCCATTTAAGAAGGAGTACATGCAGTACAGTGGTTATTTTACTGAATATAAAGCTTTTTACTACAGCACATTATTCCATTTTATTTAATTTTCAGTTTATTAAACAGCCTTAATTCCAGTGGAGGTGACCTCCTGCTGGCAAAATGGTGAAACCACTGCATTTGGGCATGAAAATTCACGTTTTAGATTAGAAGAAAGAATCAATTCCATCAATACTAAAAAACATAGTCATTGAATATGTTGGTATCTTCATAAAGATCATGTCTTATACTTTTTTGAGGGAAGTCATTTGATGTCCATATTCTTAGAATACTCTTTAAACTTTCTGTATTAAATTATGCAATAACATGAACATATTCAGATTAGAATAAATGGCCCATGTATGAAGATTTGTATACTGATAAACAACAGTCTAATTCATCAGTGAAAGAAAGTCAAAGTGTAATCATTATGGGAAAGCACCAATGATAAGAAAAAGTGATGGAAGCCCCATTACTCCTTCCATTCTTGCAAAACTGGTCCTAGGTGTAAATATAAAACCATTGCCAATGTCAGTCCCAAAATAAGTATCTGAAACAGTGTGTGAAACCTGTGTTGGAACCTGAGATGAGTTCCTAGCCAAAATAATCAGTAAAGCCTATTAGACACTCTACCCACCCTAAAACCCCTTTTGGGGAGCTGAACTGTTCTCTTGAATCCATTGATTGTAATATCAGACATCTATCAAGCTCACACAAGATCATCTTTCTGTGAAAACCATAATTCAGTGTCTTCATCGAGGCAAGGAATCCCACCCTGCCATTAAAATTTTTGTGACTTTTACCGGCCTTGAATATCTCAAATAATCCAGGGTGTACACACCTGCATGATGACAACTCTGCTAAGTCCTTCCAAGGAAACACCTACATCAGTGGGAGAGACTTACAGACTTTTACAGAAAACCATTACACTCATGTAAATGCAGCTTCAATTGAAAATCACAAAACACTTTTCACCTGGTTGTTTACAGATGGGTTTCAGGCTCACTCTAGGCCCAGGTGTACTTTGGGCCTTGTGTTTGCATCACATGGTAATAGAATATAATTTGTCTGCCACTTAGTCACATTAGTATGCCAGAAAATATTGATCAGGCTTTTAAAATTCCAGAGGCTGCTAGAAGCCATTGCATTTACAGACTGAGAATATGGTATGGAACATTATTTTCTATAACTGACATTTCTGCTTATAACTCAGAAGCTTCCCAACAACTCCACAAAACTAGGACTGAAAGTTTACCAAACAGCTTGTGTATGTGTCTTATTTTGTATGATGATTGGCTTCATATTATTCTGTGTGAAATCTGCCACATCATACTAAGGGGATATGCTGAATGTGGTGTATCTGCAGTCTGTCTCTTCGTAGAAGTGCACAGTAAAAAACAATAGTATACCTTTTAAGATTCCTAAAATTTTTAACCTGTGGTCCCTGGAGTTGACCTAGGTTCTTCTTTGTCAAGTAGAAGAGTACAAAAATTCAGCTGGCTGGAAATTTTTACCTCATTCATGTATGAATCTTGAAAGGATCCTTCCTTCTCTAAATATACCTGGTAAGTGGCCTTATGAAAAAGGGAAGCATCCATTCTTTTATTTCCTTCATTGAGAAAGAAAGAATTCCCTGAAGAGGCGGTATGACTGTATGCCACTTCAACCCTCATACAGAGTCCATGGAAAAAACTGAAACCCAGCTACAACTGCTAATCAAAAAAACCCTGTACTTGAAATAGCAAAATGAAAAGGCAAACTGTATCTACTTATAGGTATAGTTACAGCAAGTCAGCCCCAAATTATATCAAGCTGGGTTTGGTATAGCATCTGGAGACATTTTAAAGAATATTAAATCAGAAACCTTTTGGAAGGTTTTGTACTGTTTGTGTAGGTTCTCCATAAAAATTTCATGAAAGGTTAAAAAAAAAAACAAACCACCCTAAAAAACCAACCAACCAACCAACAAACCCCTAAACAAAACAAAAAACCAAAACACCCCAAGCTCCCAAGTTAAAAAAAAAAAAAAAAATGTAATTACAGATGATTAAAAAAACACCTAATTCGTTCTAATAAGGAAGGATTTCAGGGAAAAATTAATTTGGGATTCAGAGGAATAATTCATTTGGAGAAAAAAACTGAGGTTTTTTTGGTTTAAAGTTTACTAGATTCTGTGAAATTAATTTGCTTTCTCTTTTTCATTCAGTGGAAAGTGTAGTAAGGGCGTATTCATTCTAATTAGTATTGTTTATCATTGAGGGTTATTTTTACATAAAAAACCCCAGACCCAAATGGCAGTTTCTGACTAATAGATAACCTTCTCCAATTATCAAATGTTAATGTGCAGATGATAGTACTAAATAATAACAGACATCAACTTTTTAATGTTTTCATGGTACTTTGTACACCAAGCATATGGTATATGGATTAGTTTTACCACTAATAACCTTGAAAAGATATTCAGGTGCTCCCTCTTAGTGTATACTTATTTACTGATTTCAAAATTTGATAAAAATATTCAAAATAGATCTAAGGACTGAAAACCTAAAATAAAACTTTCATTTAATAAAATTTCTTATGATATGGCAATATTAAATATACAGTAAAAATTTTTAGTCATGTATCTATCAAGTACAGTTAGCCAAGAAGATATCAAAAGTTATCACAAAGTAAGTTTAAAAAACCCCATCTTACCACTTTCACGTGTTAGCCTAAGATTTAGCCTTGGAATGCATTATAGGTTCTGTTTTCTATTTATTTCCCAATTTTTAAGCACCAGAAGAATTAAAATTTTGTCTTCTCCCAAAGAATTATAGCTATCCTTTATACCATATATTTTGTACTATCAAATATTCTGTATTTTGATTGGATTGCCATTCCACTTTTGTCTGAAAGGTTATTGAGGCTGTCAACAGGAAAACGACTAGAATTACCAACCAATCAAATTACAGAATACTTAAAAGGTCAAAGTAGTACAGCACACTAACATAATTCACAGAATATATGAGGCATTAAAACCCTAATACCTCATTCTCGTAACAAAGGTTGTAATGAGAGCAAGAAATGGCACAACATGAATTCGTTCACGTGACTGCGATTATAACAAGAACCTGAAATGCAATAAACTTAACCCATTCTTGCTGCTAAGCTAAGACTGTACTTTAGCTTTGTTTCAAGCTACCTTGAAACTTACTTGGAAGATAAACTTTAGGTAAGATACTGGGTAGTAAGCTTTGCTTATGCATCACCTCAAAGTAATTGTTAATCAGAATTTTTAATTTGTTGTCTATGACATATGCAAAAAATGCTCTAAACCAAACCAGAAATTATTGCTGGATGATGGTTTAAAGTTTGCTTGTTTGTTTGTTTGTTTGTTTAGTAAGGAGTTTCTTGATATCACAGGTGGGGAAATGTTACATATATTTATATTTTGCTAGTATTAAACTGAAGTTGTGTTGTCTAATCAACTATTCCAAATAATAGCAATATAGAAATGCCACTCACAAATGTAGACATGGTAGATTATTTGTAGAGTAAAATTAATGTGTTGCACAGTTTCACAGAAATGAGTCTGGCTTTTATATGAGTCTTTACTATCTGTGTCATTGCAGTTATTAGAACATGTAATATCTGAACAAGTCTTTTTTTCCCTATAGAACATTCAGCATAGATCACAAAACCTTTCAACGCAAAGAAGACTGGCAATGAAAGCAGTCCAACCCCTAACTTTCCAGCATTTTTTTTTTTTGGCGGGAGGAGCATAATGGTAAAAGCGTTTTTATTTTACATTTATTTTGTTCAGTAATATGTGTAGCATAACCCATTCTATCCAATCCTATCTACAGAGAGGAAATAAAAACAGATTTAACCTATAGACCTTTGGTTAACTTCTTCCTAAACTAAATATAAAATGTTACCTCATCTTGCTCAGATTAAAAGGGGAGAGGGGGAACTCCCCCCTTCACCACACGTTCCCTTATTGAGAATCTCTTCTATATAAAAAGAAGAGTCTGCATATAAAAGACAATCCAGAGACATCTTTGAAGGTTCTCTTTCAAAGCGTCTCTACTTCCCTGAGCGTCTGGGGATTTCTGTTATTAATTGAAGTTAATTTTCTAGGATATCAGTTTGCCATGCACGTGGGAAAGATTGATAGCCTCTTCGATTCTCAAGAGTGCTGGAAATGACACTGTTCCATCACCGGGTGTCTTCACTTTTATCATCACAAATCAAATTATAAACATCGGGGCAACCTTGCTGGAATCTGGCTTCGGGAGATTTCCATAAGATTAATTAGGCGGCCAAAGCAAAGATGGTAAATCTAAGGGCGGGGGGGGGGGGGGGGGGGGTGGGGGGGAAGAGGCAGGGGGAGGACAGGGAAAGGGGGGGAGAGAGGCACCATTCATTCCTTGTAGAATGGGAAGTCAATTCAACAATGGGTAATTAGCGTGGGCCATGGATTCTCAAAGGCACTGAGGACACTGGACTCTTTCTCTCACTCTGATGTTTAGCGCGGTATTGTGGACCCCTCATTTAATTAGTGCACTTTGATACCCACAGGAGCTTGAAGCTCCAGGGCATGCTAAACACAGACTGACACCAGCAAGCTTCTGCCTCCTTCCAGTCTAATTAGAGACACAATGAGCTGCAAAGACAATGTTTTACTCCAAGATTTCTTTTGCAGATACCTCTGGCAGGAAACAATCGTTTATTTTGTGTCTATATTGGTATTCAGATTAAATTGTTAGCATGCAAAAGATGAGCTAAGGGCACATATCTATTAAAAATGCTTAGCAGAGTTCAGAAATGATGGAAGCAATTTGTGGGGAAAAAAATGTATTTTCCCCTTTGGAATTTTTTTTTGTTCTCTTATCTAATTAGAAGTAAATGATTTGAGTAAGAAAACCAAAATAGGCTGGACTCCAAAGTATCTCTTATGAAATGATTTTTCCCCCTTTGCATTAATAGTTTCTACCTCTCAGAAAGGGGATTTTTAACTCAACTGTTTGCAAAAGTGAAAAGCAGAAAAAAAAAGGAAATAAAACAATGAGTACTTCTGTTACAATCGTCTATTGAAATGAACACCCACCTACTTTAACAGGACATTGTGCAGAGAAAATGTTACTCATATTTGCAGATTTTTAGAGAAGAAACCCCAAAAAGTTTGTGGCAGTGATTGCGTGTGTGTGTGTGTGTGTGTGTGCTGTGTGGGTATATAAAGTTACTTTTGATGGACAGTTCTATGCTTATTGGAAGAATATAAATATCCCAAGGGAAACTGCGTATTGAAAATTAGTCTCAGCATACACTAAACACTTGCATGTGCTGCTTAACAATAGATTGGAGAACCAGTACTCCTAAAAAGTCAACTTCTTCTACATTTATAGTATCATTACTTTCCTCCTCAGGTAATTAAAGAGAAGCAGACCAACATGTACCAATGTGTTGATTTTCAGACTAGATTAGTGCTCTGCTGGTTAAATTATGGTAATTTGGACACTTACACAATTTAATAAGTGGTTATAATGGGAGAGGGAATGGATGTTAAAATACAGGAAAAGGCAAAAAAATATTTCTATTCAAGTTTTAGATGTATGAATCTAATTTTGGGCAGGTTGGACTGAGGAGCAGTGAGGGGAACAGTCTTGTCCTGTTTTCTGGTGTAAGATCCTTCCCACTGCTTTTACTTGTCCTTTGGTGACCCCTTGCAAGCTGCTTCCTGTGTCTGGGGATCACAGGAAGGTTACAAACATCCAGCCACCTTCCTGTTGCAACAGGAACACCATTGCACCATTGCAACATCTGCTCCAATGAAAAGAGTCTTCACTAGCCCCACAAGCTGAAACCCAAGATGAGCTAAGGGCACATATCTACTAAAATGTACAGAGATGGTGATGAACAGAGTTAAGTACAGATGATGGCTGGTCACCAGTGGTGCTCTCCAGGACTCCATATTGGGGCCAGTCCTGTTTAAGATCTTTATTAATGATCTGGACACGGGGAGCAAACGGATGCTGAGTCAGTTTGTAGATGACACCAAGCTGGTGGAAGTGTTGATCTGCTGAAGGGCAGGAAGGCTCTCAAGGGATCTGGACTGACTGGATTGATGGATTGAGGTCAGCTGTATGAGGTCCAATAAGGCAAAGTATAGGTCCTGCACTTGGGTCACAACAACCACATGCAGAGCCACAAGCCGGGAGATGAGTAGTTGGAAAGCTGCCTGTTGGAAAAGGACCTCGGGGTGCTGGTCAACAGCCAGCTGAACATGAGCCAGAGTGTGCCCAGGTGGCCAGGAAGACCAATGGCATTGTAGATTGTGTCAGAAATTGTGTGAACAGCAGGACTAGGGAAATGGCTGTCGCTCTGTATTCAGCACTAGTGAGGCTGGACGTTGAATTATGTGTTCAGTTTTGGGCACCTCACTACAAGAAACATGTTGCTTAGCCTGAATAATAGGAGGAGACCTCACCTCTCTCTACAACTGCCTGAGAGGAGGTTATAGCAAGGTGGGTGCCAGCTCTCTGCTCCCAAGTAACAAGTGGTAGGGCAAGAGAAAATTGCCTCAAGTTGCACCAGGGAGATTTAGATTGGATATTAGGAAAAAATTCTTCACAGAAAGAGTTGCCAAGCATTGGAACAGGCTGCCCAGGGAAGTGGTAGAGTCATAATCCCCAGGGCTATTTAAACATCTTGTAGATGTAGTATTTAGGGACATAGTTTAGTGGTGGACTTGGCAATATTAGGTTTATGGTGGGACTTGTTGGTCTTAAAAGGTCTTGTCCCTATCTAAACAATTTTATGGTTCTATGATCAACATGCCATAAGGTCTAGCAGAAGAGAAAAGCAGGCTCCAGGCCTGACCTAAAAATCCTTGTCCAAATTTGAAAAGATTTCTGAACAGAGATTTTTCCTCTGTTGGAACACCTATCCCAAACTCCAAGGCTATGTCTGTATTAGTAAGCTAAATGTAAGGAACACAGTTGTTATAAACCAGATATAGATATGATTTTACCAATATATTTAATTAGTAAAAGTTATAATGCTTGCTTTCTTCTATGCATATTTAACCAAAATACCTCAAGCAAGTTTGTGGTGACACAATAATGAATGCTGACATAAGTTGGAAACCATATATCAAAATGGAATACACAGGAGTATTCCAGGAAAAGATTTAAGTAATCTTGGTTTTATGGTAGTACCTGCTGTAGTAGGCCCAGTTCACAGACTTAAATTGTGGCCTGCTGTCACTCAAGGCACTGTACACTTTTGACTTTTGCCACCTAGCACTTTCTCAAGTATCTCCAGACACTTCCTTAGGACAACCACAGGTCAGAGACTACCCCAAAAAGAGAGTATGAAAAACCTTATAATATGGCTAGCTTCTTCCCCATGCTAGAGTCCTCCAACACAACCCAAAAGTCTGTGTAATCTCCAAAGACCCACTTATTCTAATCACACATAGGAAGGTGTGAAAACTAGTAATCTCTTTTGAACTAAAAGCCTGCCAGTCAGCCAGGCTGCAGAGAAGCATTCACAGTATTTAATGAACTTTGAAATGAGGAAGGAAGGCACTCCCCCAGGCAATCAGCATGTCTTATGCCTATGACATTCAGTGACGTCAGATGAGATCCAGAAACTATGTAGTGGGAATATAATTAGGGGGCACAGCTTGACCAAGGACCTGCAGCTGGGCCATGGTCCCTGCTGTTTTCTCTTTCTGAGTGAGCAGTGGAGAGAAGACATGAAGCTGTCCATTACAAGGTTTGCAAAAAATTATTCCATTTCCTAGTGAGGGCTGTTGTCACTGTCATTTGACATTCCTTTTCTCATATGGAAACAATCCAATAGGATTGTTGTTGGACAGAATTTAGATGTGTGTTACTTCTCATTTAACAGTTTTGTAACAGACATATGTTACAAAGGACCACCTGGATGGCTTACTTTTGTGGGAGGATGTAATCAATGCTATAAGCACATGAAAATGTTAATTTTTCTTTGAGATATTCAGTTTTCATTACTTGCAATTCACTCTGGTACCCCTGGCCCTAGAGAACTTGCCATTAGGGTGTGACTGATGAGATTCCAAGGCCTTTGATGAGGGCATTAAGCTGTGCTGCTGCCTGCTGTCCAGCTAGTAGTCAATGATTTCACCAGACATGGTGGGTCAAGAAAGACTCTGAAGTGTAACACAGGTAGGAAAGAGCAAATGAATTTCCCTTTCCACTGTGGCCAACATGAGGTGGGGTTGACAGCTGATGGCAGTAAATCCTTTTGTACTCCAGAACCACAACTACGGTCACAGGGCTATTAGGCAACATCTAGATTTGGCAGGTTTATTTTTATTTTTTTTAAATGAAATTTAATTTTGCCACTCTGCTTTCCATCTTTGAACAGAAAAAGAAATAGTAATGACTACATGCAGTGGATATCTTCTAGTAATAATCCTTTACTATAGCTAGACTTTAAAAGCCAGATCTCTTCTCCCCAAGGCTACTTATTCCCTATCTGAAACATTAAAGTAACGGCTGAATAATTAGCCGTTGATACCTTGGAAATTAATGTTTAAAATGCAGAGGAAAAAAATTGTACATTTTCTTCAAGAAAAAATTCAAGCTACAAGTTGAAAGTGCCTAATCCTTTCAAACATCCCCCACTTCCCAAGGAAACAAAAGAGATGATATTATTACTATTTACCATATATACCAAGCTTTTTGTCATTTTTGGTGCATTTCTGAAAGCTATAAGGCAATTAATTAGGCAAACTCTAGGATTTCAATGTGTTATTGTTCATATGCTGGGTTTTTCCTGACATGATAACGTGCATGATATATAAAAATTATAAACAGGTAGAGGAGACTAGAAGTGAATGGAGCAACTGAGCAATAATTAGGTTTTAAATATTTAATATTGTTGAGAAATAATTAGGATTCAAAAGTGGACATGGGTATCAGTCAACAATGAAACTCAAGAAGCTTTCTTAGGTGCGTGTGAGCTTTTCAGCCATTCATTCCTGTGTAATTAAAGCTGTCATTCTGAGTACACCTGTCTGAAAGTAAATCAATGGAATCATGTCTTCCTGAGTATGTAGAACTTCAGAGCCTTTGCTATTTCTTATTGGTTTGCACAGTCACAGGAAAATTAAAACAACATATATAGTCAGAATCTGTAAAATAACCTCAGATTTCTGCTGCTGCTTCCTGGGAATATGGTAAATTATCATGTGGGGTGTGAAATGTGTAGCCGTGATTGGAAACTGGAATGTCATAAATTGGACTCTCCACTAGAGAAAATGTTGCTGCATTTGCTGTGTCTATTAGTAAAAGACAGGTCTGAGAACTCCAGCTCCTAAGCAGACAAATATCCCAGGAAAAGGGTGCTGGGTACTTCAGTAAATTGCACTTGCCAGCAGTAGCTGGAATTCTGGGAGGGAAAAGATCTGATCAGTTTGTACCACCATGTCTCATTGACAGGTGGTTCCTTGGTACATAGTTGTGCAATATGATTAAGTAGACTGTAGTCAATAACTGGTTCATTTTCAAGTTATGATCAAAGATGACAAGGTCCAAAGTCCAGGAACCCCCGTAATTACATAAAAATGTTTAAAATAATCTCTGAAAAAAGACTGACTGACTTCTACTACAGGTTTGCTGCATTGTTTTAGATAATAGTAAATGAATTTCCAATGAGAAGTATCAGCAATAAGAACCAGAGAAATAAGAGGAAAAGGCTCTTATGCTCTCCTTGCTTCTTCCTTATTGTCTCCCTTATTTTTATTTTAATATTTTCTCTGCCACCCCTCTATCTGCTCCTTTTGTTTAGAAATTCATCTCATTCCCTCTTGAATTCCATGATGCTTCTTGCTTCAGGGGCCCTTTATAGTAATTTATTCCATACACTTCTAATCCTTCTATGTAAAATAGTTATGCCTTAGCATTTCTTTTCTTGTTCCCAACTTTCTAATTTTTAGATCTTGTCTTATAACTTCTGTGGTCTTGCAAGTGTAAAGAGCCTGCTTGGATCAATTTTATCAGTCTTCTTCAAAACTTTTAAAACTTCAATTGGGTTACATGAAATCTCTTCTTTTCCACTGAGAATATGCTCAACTTTCTCAGTCTTTCCTTATAACTTAAATCGTTGATATCTGGTATCATTTGTATAATTGCTCTACACTGCTCCCCTGAAGAGCAATTAAATCTTTACAAAGATATAGAGGCCAGCACTGTATAAATTACTCAAGGTAAGGATCTGAAAGGTAAAAATTATTCTTAAATAAAAATAATTCTGATTCTCTTGATGTAGATGGAAGTTCCTCTAGCATCACTATTCAAATTCCAATTCAATTTGCTATATTTTTAATTTCATTTACATAATGGAATGAAGAATGATTTAAAATTATTTGCTAAGTATAACAGGCAAATTGAAGGAGGAGGAACAGTTTTCTGCTGTAAAGATGGTATAACAAGGAAGAGGAAGGAAAAATTGGAAAACAAAAAGTTATGACCCAATTGCACTTGACTTTAAGGGCTCATATGCCCTTCCCACCCTTCCAGGGGTCAAAGACTCAAAAAAGTAGTTCTAGTAGCGAAAATAGAAAAAGGCCCCCAATTACAAAACCTTGGAAAGAGCACACTTCCAGAGCTCAGCACTGTCTATACCTCACCCTGGTTGTCCAGTGCATTTCAGCTTAGGTATAGAGAAAAATACTTGTGCTCAAACCTGGCTTAATCACTGCACTGACTCACACACCTTTCTCTTAGTAAGCACGAGTAATAGCTTTACCAGTAAGCACATTTTTTTATTGTCTCTTTATCTGTGAGGCTTAGAGTTGCTCACAGCCATACTTATTTTTACTGTGCTGAGTACATGTCATTTGTGATAGAGGTTGAAACTTCTAGACAGCAGAGTGGCACACTTACATGTTTCTTATCTGTTGAATATAAGTATCTTGCTTTAACTAGCCACACATACTACAGTGTTGTCCCAAAGTATGAGGACATTTCAAATATGCTCATTCACACTTTTTTGCTAAGTTAAAATTGTTTAAACCTTTTTCAAACACCTTTACTAATCACCATTTTCTACAAAATGAAACAAAATACTTATTTTTCAAAGCCCTTCATGACTGACATGTCTTTAGAACACTGAGGGGGCTGGATGGCCTTAGAGGACTGAACTCAAAAATTGAGTGGAAGCATATGCTCTTTACTGTTTTCATATTTATGGGAGATAAATAAAAGAAAGAGTGCATGTAAAAATGTGTATTTTCCAGTACGTCTCCATTTGCTGGGCTGTTCCTCCTCACTGTTGTCCACTCACCTTTCTGTGATTTGATGTGCTCTGCCAACCAAAGTTTGGGACTCAGCAGAGTTTTCTTCATGCTGGACATTTCTCTTGCCATTCACTTTGTCTCTTTACATCTCACTTATCTTTTTCCAGTTCCTCTTCTTCCTCTCTGTAGGTGGTTCTCAGCTCTCTTCCATTGACCTCCTTGCTGCTTCTCATTTTCCACCTTTAAAATTAGCCATGTTTCTTTGATAAATCCCTAACACTCATTTATCCTCTCAATGATCTGTTTCTCTTCCCAGTTTCTCCACTTCCAGCTTAAGATTCTTAATTGTTAAATATCCATCATATACACAGTCCTCTCTAAGTTCCTCAGTTTTCACAGCTCTGTGCAAGTCACATCTCCAGAAACTGATGGCAGAACTATACTCACTTCAGAACACCCTCTGTTTCTTACAAAAGTGAACACTAATATAAACTGAAGGACACTTCCTGCTAGCACAACACAACAATTTTAGAGGAAATCATGCAAGTAAAAGAAAGCCATGTGGGTCTGGTGGTGATAACAAATTTGGAGTGAGTGGCACATTATACAAAAAGAAAGGCATGCTATCCATTTGCAGGTGAAGCTCTTTTGTGGATGCACAGCCCAATTTAAGAATGCCCGGATGCAGAAAGAGCTTTTCCATAAAGCTTCACAATGAATGAAAAAAAGAAGGTTTCAATTCTGTGCACCTACATAAGCAACTCAACACCAACTACACTCCCTATGAAATCCTGTTGAGAGGAAACTTTTGGAAATCATGACCAGGACCAAGAGGGGAAAATTAAATTATAAGATTTGTTAATATTTTCTATTATTTGTCTTATCTGAATTTTGGAATGTTCAAAGTTGGACAAGCTTCTTTTTCCTCGCTAGAGTCCTGTGTTAACATAAATCATCACTTCTAGGAGCAGCTTTTCTAATATATGACAATGCTAAGATAAATTAACAATTTTTATCCATTAGAATCCTTTCTTCTGACTTACCTGGAAGACCTCATGGTATCATAGCAGTGTGTGAAGATGTGTTGTTAAGATACATGTGCAAATAGGAAGAATTACTGGTTTCTGTTCACACTCATCTGCAATACAGAAACAGCTCTTTTATTACTGTTTCCAAAGGTGATATTCTTATATTCCCCATAGATTAGAACACAAAGACTTTAATATGGTTGGGTCTACTCAAACCTATGAGAATTTTTATTTGTTGAGATACTTAAAATTTATTGCCCTTTCCCTGTACTTCACAGGGTCAGCCTAGGAGGGAATATCTGTTCTGTGAAAATTTCCTCCCCCAACCTAAGACTTTTTCATTGTCCTTAATCTAATATTTTTCTCCTATAATTTTTTTCTCTTTTGACAAAAAAAAAAAAAATTAGACCTGACAGTAGTTACAGAAATTCTATAAAGAATATCTATTTTACCATTAATTTGTGCATGCTTAGTATTTTCCTGCTGTATTTTTTTCATTAGTTGATTCTCTCATATTCTTACCAAAAATCTAAAGAATTACTGTTGCCAGTACTGTGAGGTGTTTCAGAGTTGCATTTGCTAATGACCCAGAGTTAATACTGCTGATTAACACTCCATAATGGAATTGTGCTGAGGCCTCGTAAGGATGAACCCAGTTGTGATGTACAGCTGATGGTAAGTGGTAATTCCTGCCCACCAAAGAAAGGCTTGTAGAGGAGAAAAGAGAAGAAACACAACTTCCAGAATAAAAAAGACATATTTGGCTGTGTAAAATAGATGATAACAGGGATGGTCAACAAGTGTCAGCATTCATATCCTCCTCTAGATTATTCCCAGCTGTAATGAAGAGTGCAGGTATTAGTTCTGATCTTAGAAGTACTACTAATTAGTAGCCTCATTTCACCAAATACTCAAAATTTATTCCCATTCTTGCCTTTCATTTTTTAAAGCAAACTTTAATCCATGGTAGTACTGCATTTCTAACCCTGTGGTTATCAAGTTTCTCAGCTGAATCTTATCAGGCATTTTATCCCAAGGCTTTCGAGAATCAAATGTCAATTTGATTTACTTGTTCAAATATTAATAAACTGTTTAGAATTTTTAATGTTTTTTATTACAAGTGAGATGGTTTAATTATGTTGCAGACAAACTGAACTGCCTTATAGAGATTTTTTTTTCAATTAAGAATATATAATTGCTATTAATTATTTTTATTTATTGTAACATATTACATCAAGGGAATGTCCTTTATCCCTTCAGCGCATTTCTCATTCTATGATACTTGCCTAGGACTAAATCATGAAACATTGTCAAAAGTAACTGGAATGGTGGTGAGAAGTGATATGAAATCTCAGAGAATGACAGTGTCAGACGCTTGGTCTGCTAACACCCAGGAAATAAACATAATATACAAATAGAAGTAGACTGATATGGCATATATTTCTGGGATATCTGCAGCCTTTTAAATACAGACTATCTTGTGTATCTGCTAAGACAAAACATTCAAATAAATTTATGTTATGGAAGACAATCTTGAACAATGAAGATTTTGACATGAAAAATAAGAATTACAAAATCTTGTGAAAAGTAATTTGCTTTCTGTACTATTTATTGTTAATCCCATATGTAACTTGTACAGCTAGAGCACCTTGGAGTATTTAAACAACATATTTGGTCATGAGGGCTGTTTTTATTTTTATTCTTTTGAATGAATATGCTGTGCCTGTTATTCTGTTGTCAGAAGATGGAAATCATCTCAGATTCATACAGTCAAGAGAAATTCTAGAGTGTTTAAGTTCAAGTAATTAAGATTCCTGAAAGAGAGAAATATAAATATTACACTTTCAAGATGAGAGGGCTTATATACACAGTAGTCATCCATTCTTTTTTCTTATAAATTATGATTTCTGACACTCCTGGTAGACGGACAGATGGACTGGTTTGACTTTTTAACTTTGTTGATTTTTTTCATTTTCTTTCTGTCTTCTTTCTCTCTCTTTCTTCTCAATCCTTTATTCTTTCACTCTTTCTTCCTTACTTATCTCCTTTTCTCTCCTTCTCTCTGTGTCTCTTACTATTGCTTTCCTTTCTCTTTTCTCCTTTACACAGAGTGTACTTCAAGTACAATGCAATTCTTCTTATTTTCCCTTTTGAAAATACTAAAAAACACCCAAACTCTTTTAAAGAAATTTTGGGAAAAGACCTTTTTCACTGTGCCTTAATATCTAGAATTTACAGTGATATCTTCCACCTCCTCCATATTTGTATTACCATATCAAAGTAACTTAATGGGTAACAAGAACTAAATTTTGATTTGAGAATTTTTTTCTTATTTACATGATATGCTATCTATATCAGGTTGGAATTAGGTTGGAACAGCCTCTGAGATCATCGAGTCCAAGTTACAATAATACTTGGTCATTGTGCACATATGTGTCACAAAATCTATGTTCTCATAAGATTATTATCTAAAAAGACAAAAACAGTGGAAAAGGTGGAAGAAACATCATATTTATTTCACTAAAGTCCTTGCACACATTTAAGTATTTACCAAACTCAAGTCAAGTAATGTAAGCACTGATCTCAGGTCTCTACTGTTGGTTATGCTTAGTACGTTAGCAGCCTTTCCCTCACTTGTCCCTGCATTTGGATGGAGGGTGAAACCAAGCAGTTGCTGAGAAGGCAGAGTCCAGAGCTTCCACGAAGAACCCTGCACCATGACACCCTACATAATTCTGTGTTACAAACATAGCACCACACCAAGGAATCATTAGTAAAATGTAACTCTCTGTGTCTGACAGGTTTGAGGTCTGGCTGACCAATACACTTCTTTGTCATGACAAATAACAAAGATAGAATAGGAAGTTACTTTGATTTATGCTCTTGATCAGATACCCAAGACCCTTCATCTCTGCTTGGTAAGTATACTCACTTCATACACACAAAATACTGAGACACCAGTAGGTTACAGTGAGACCTTCATATCTCAACATGTGACTTGGAAGAAGGGACTATGTTCTCACCAGGATGTTTATCCATATTTGGCTCCTTTGATTTGAAAGACCTTACAGTTCTTGAATTGGTCAAATTGCACCAGAATCAGGTACGGTAGGACTCTGACTTGGAGCGTGAAATATCCTCCAGTGTTGTAGGAACAGTGACTCCAGAAAGAGCTAACCAGAGATTTTGCACCTGACACAGAGCCACAAAACCCCACAAAACTCTCCTTTACGGAAAAAGTAGAAGTAAATAAGCCATTTGCAAGCTGGGGATTCAATTGCTTTTATTAATATATAGTGTGATCCAGAATTAAAGCACCACCAGAAGGTTTAATCCAGGAGCTTCTAGGAGCTTTCTGTCTTGCGTAATCTGTGAAATTTTGAAACTGTCTCTGTGAAACTGCACCCCATTTACAAAAATAACTGAAGGTTCACAGGCATTTGGTACACGCTGATTTTTAGGTAAAAGAGGATTACTCTGAATAAAACAGAAGAGAAAACCTTACAGCAACTTGGGGAACAATCACCTGTCATTTTAGAACAGGGCATATAACAGACAATCTGCTTCAAGTCCTCTGTCACTTCCTCTGAATTTAAATTCAAAGGTAAAATATACCAATGTTATTCCTTTTTGCTGCATAAAGACCTCTTTCTACTCATAATAAAAATAAGAAAAGATGGTTATTACATGCAGCACTTTGGCAATTTTAATTTACACTTTCCATTTTCCCTTCCACATCTAGACGGCTATTGTATGTCCAGTGGTTTCAATGTATATACCACTGAACATATAAAGAAACATGTATCGTGCCAAAATCATTTAGTTTTTTATTACAACTTTTTCCTTCCAATTTTCTACTTATAATGAGTGCATAAAAGACCCCTTTTCACCCTATTGTTTTTAGTCTAAAAGCCACTTTATTCTTAATAAAAGGAATAATAAGTGCCAGTTGTAAAATACTCTGTCAATCACTCCAGCACTTACAATTGTGTAACACCTTTCTTTAGGACCTCTTAGAGTGCTTTAGAAAGATAAAAACAAATAAAATAAAGTTACAATTACCTTTAAATGCAGAATTAGACTATCAGTTTTAGATCACTTGAATTTTGTTACTAAAGGTTGAAAAGAGACAATGTGACTCTGAACGCCCTGCAAGTAGGTAAAAGCTGCAGTAGCCTTGTCCATGCTGATCTTTGAATGAGCTATTTCACAAGACCCTCATTAAAAGCAGCCTGAATTCTAAGAGAAAACATCTTCTTTTTCCCTGATTCCCCATAGCTGATAATCTTCATCTTACATGATTTCCATTTTCCTGTTTTTCTGTTGCATATTCTTTCCTCTGTGTACACTGGTCATGGTGGGAGAATTATTTCTTGAGATAAAAAGGTAAAATTTGGACTCCTCAATAAATCCTATATTCAGGTTAATTGGAAAGGGTGAGGAGTGAAAACTAGATTTGATGAAAGCTCAGGATGCTGGGACCACTGCTCTGCTTGTGTATATGGATATTCAATTTAGGTTTTGAGATGAATGTAGTTTATAAACTCAGGAAAACAAAAAAGTGAGTCAGAATAGAAAATATTCAGTGATCAAAAATGCTGGCTCTCTTTATAGTCACTAGTTAAACGTGCTTGAGACACTTAAATTAGATATCTATAGAAAGTGTTCCCATGTCTTTTCAAAAGAAGCAGTGCAGCTGTGGGTCCTCAGAAAGGCATGTCAGTAGTTCATCATTCAGTTACCCTTTTTTGCAGCTATTTTTGGTAGCACAGGTCTCATTACAAGATCATAATCCATGGGTTTATGAAACTACTTGTTAAAAGTAATGGGAATGTGACAAAGGTACTGTGCATTTTTGTTTTATTTTGTTTTTACTACCAGAAAAATCAGCTCATTGAGATATGTTGCTTTCTTCTCTAAGGGCCCCTTCAGATTAAAAAGAAACTACAATCATCTTAATTCAATGGTAAGAAACCTGGTGAAACAGATTATATCCATTTTCTTTCTCATGCCTTAAAGTTCAGCAAGTCTGAGGGGAATTTTTCAGTGCTTTTTCAATGAAATACATAAAACACTGATGAAGGCTATGAAAAGTCATGCACTGTTGGAACATAAGGAAGCCATCTAGACAAATCCCATGAGCAAGGCCATGCAATGTCTATTGTATGGTTGATCATGTGCATTAACCCTAAGTAAATAGGGAGATGCTCATAAGAACTGACAATATTTGAGGAAGGAGTAAATGAAAACTGATCAGAACCTACAACCAACAAAAAATTTAAAAAGAGTAGAGTCTAGCTGACTTGGCCCTCTTGCCATTGGAGATGTCCTAGGACTTCCTGTCTGACTTCTACTTTTCAAAAAGGCACAGGCATTCCATAGGTTCTGTGAAGAATTTACCAGCCCCATAGAAAGATGTCAAGGCACCTCCAAAAGCAGCTGATCCTTATTCTAAGGCAATGGAATGTTGCTATTGCTTCATGGGAGTTTCCACTTGTGGATATCTAATTTAAAAGTTCTGTTTAGGCATCTTTATGCCACCTTGGGCATAAAGTTCAGCTGCATAAACAGAGATGTCTAACACCATTTGAGGATCCTTTGGCTGTCTGGGACATCTAGTAAAGGCTGATATATATGATGTGGTAGATCTATATCCTTCTGGAGCTAGCTGGCAGAGATCAGGTATGTTCTTTTTGGAATTTTCAGATGACACAGAGGCCTACATTTCATCAATTGGAAAAGATTCCTATATCTCTGTAGAATATGAGAACAATCTAGAAAACTAAGTTCCATGCTCTAGGCACTGGATACTGATTAATGTTCCCTAATCTAAACGAAATTCTTCCAGTAGCAAAGAGGTACTATCAGTGAGAGGGCAGTGTGGTGGAGGGGCAGCCACACACAGTTTTCTGAGCCCCAGAAGGTGACCCCCCTATGTGGTTGATAGGGCTTCCTTCAGCAGCTTCTCCTCTCCTCAGCTGCACAATCTCATTCCCACATCATAACCTCTGCTGTGCCAGCAAAACTAGTTGTGGGGCTCTGAAGTAAATCAGAAGGGGAACCGATCCATTTCTGGTGGGTGATTTTTCATTGTGTCCAAGTCCCCAACTTTGGTCACCATGCAGCTGTACAAACAGTGGTGCCAGCACAGGGAAGGGGAGAAGAGAGAGAATGAGTTGTGGACTGCAGGAACCAAGACTAAGTAGGCTAAAGCAGCCCTGCCAATGCATGTGTATCCACAGCCTCCACAGCTCTCTGATCACACCCCTGTTCTGAATGTTTTCCTTTTGAAATTTTCCTTTTGCCTGTTTACCTACTGAGACAGATCAGTCACTTGGCACCTGTGTTTGCTTCCTGTTTTTCTGCTTCTATTTTTTCTCATGGTCAGTGGCTGAGCTGTACCGTCACTCTGGCAGCAATAAAAAATTGTCATTGGAATTCCTCCAAAAAAGAGCCAGTTGATGCTCTCAGTTTGGCATATATTGGGGGTTTGTTGTTGTTGGTTTTACCATCTTTTCTCTTTCAGACAGTTGGTGCTTAAGATAGCTGTTGCATGGGGAATGAACACTGTCCCCATTGTAAGATTCCAGCATGGGGATGAAATCAACATGTCTTCCATGTAAATGGGTTCATTATGCCATCAGATCATTTTCATTATTTCCTTTGGCTTTAAAAGAGACTAATTGTCCATACAGTCATAGTCAGCCTGTATGAGGATTCAAATTAATTTATGACTTATTGCAGTGAAGCTCTTGAAAACATATGCAGGACTCTCAGAGCAGTAGTCAATGAGATTTAAACACGTGCTTAAAAGAAAGCCTCCACTTAATTCCTTTATAAACAGGTCATTATTGAAAAACACTAGTACCTGCTGTATATTCAGCACTAGTTCATAAAAATTTTAAGTTTCAGATCCACTCCTTGCTGGGTTAAAAACTGGCTGGACTGCTGGGACCAGAGAGTGGTGGTGAATGGTGATGCATCTGGTTGGTGGCCAGTCACTAGTGGCATCCCTCAGGGATCAATGTTGTGACCAGTCCTGTTTAATATCTTTAGTGATGATTGAGTCTACCATGAGCGAATTTGCAGATGACACCAAGCTGGGTGCAAGTGTTGATCTGTTGGAGGGTAGGAGGGCTCTGCAGAGGGACCTGGACAGGCTGGATAGATGGGCCAAATCCAACGATATGAGGTTTAACAAGATCAGCTGCTGGGTCCTACACTTTGGCCACAATAACCCTGTTCAGTGCTACAGGTTGGGCACAGAGTGGCTGGACAGTGGCCAGGCAGAAAAGGCCCTCGTGGTACTGACTGATGGCAGATTAAACATGAGCCAGTGTGTGCCCAGGTGGCCAAGAAGGCCAATGGCATCCTGAGTTGGATCAGAAATCTTTTGGCCAGCAGGACCAGGGAAGTGATTCTTTTTCTGCATTGGCCACTGGTGAGGCCGCACCTTGGGTGTTGTGTCCAGTTCTGGGTCCCCCAATTTAGGAAGGATGTTGAGATGCTGGAGGGTGTCCAGAGAGGGGTAACAAGGCTGGTGAAGGGTCTGGAACACAAGTCCTGTGCGGAGCAGCTGAGGGAGCTGGGGTTCTGTATCCTGGAGAAGAGGAGGCTCAGGGGAGACCTTATTGCTCTCTACAACCACCTGAAAGGAGCCTGTAGCCAGGTGGGGGTTGGCCTCTTCTCCCAGGCAAACAGAGACAGGACAAGAGGACACAGTCTTAAGCTGTGCCAGGAGAAGTTTAGGTGGGACATCAAGAAAAAATTCTTCACAGAGTGATTGGACATTGGAATGGGCTGCCCAGGAACGTGGTGGAGTCACAGTCCCTGGAGGTGTTTTAAAAAAGACTGGATGCGGCACTCAGTGCTGTGGTGTAGTTGATAAAGTGGTGTTAGGTCAGAGGTTAGACTTGATGATCTCAAAGTTCTTTTCCAACCTAGTAAATTCTGTGATCATTTTCATAGAAAATGTGATATCAAAACTTGACTCAAAATGTAGTAAACTATTGTAGGTTTTGAGGAAAAAAACTCCCCGAGAAACATAGTCTATTTTTAAAGTGGGGGAATAAAAATCTCAACAAACTCTTTAACCAGGCAAAGTTTAAAAAAACCCACTCTTTAAAAAAAGTTCTTTAAGATTACATAATTCCTCTAAATTAGTGTTTACTATTCCAAAAATACTTTAGAGCTATGTACACATCTTAAAAGTATTCAGTGTACAAGCTAATAGTCTGCTAATGTTTAAATAGCAAATGTTTCTATGTACAACAGTCTTCAAGTTTGACTCTGCATGAAACAGAAAAGTTAAAAGCTTATAAGAAAAGCCAGCCAGTGGAGAAGATAAGTACTAACTTGAAAAAAGAAGAAATAAAATACATCTATTATACGGATATAAAACAGCCCAAACTCAAATTCAACCTGTAGGATACTTATTATAAAAAAGGGCCAGCTTTAAAGATACATCTCCACTGTTTTTAATACAGAGAAGTAAAAGATTATTTTCTTTAAAAAAATACTATGTTATACTTGTAATTCTATACAACTTCACAGTATTAAGTAAAATTTTTAAAACTTAAACCATGCCATTTTTATTAATGGTCTATTTTAAAGCCACCAAATGTTTTTATGTCAATTACTAAAACAAGGTTTAACGCTGTCAAAAAGCATTACTGCTAAAAACAGTCATCTTCTCAGTGTTTTCATCTGCAAAGCATTACAGTTTATAAAACAATTTTAACTTGGAATACGTAAGTCTCTGTACGAAGGCTTCCATATGTTAAAAATTTTATTTGTGTGTTTGATTTTAAATTGCTTTGAAAAAACAGACAGTTGAGGTTTATAGAAAGGAATCTTTCTTTTAGGAAATAAATGTCTCAAAAGTACAGGGCACCAGCAGTAAAAACATTCTTACCACAAATCAGAAACACATTGAGAAGGGTTTGTCGAGTACACCTTCTGAAACCAGAATTTGTTTCTATTTGCCGGAAAATTGAAAAATCTGTCATATCTTGGCATGGTTGTTTGGCCCCATCCCAGGCTGTTCATGCAGTAGTGGCATTATTGTGCAATAAGGCTTTCAGGACTTATAAAGCCTTCAAGTTCCGCTTCCATTTAATTTCTAAAATGCAATGTATTTGCCAATGGTCTGCATAGAACCCACCGACACTGTTGTTTTATGAAGTGAAAGGCAAAAGTGTGTATTCCATGATATTTTATTTTTAATAAAATATGAGCTATTTTTAAGAAACAAAGACAATTAATCAGTGTCTCAGCTTCTGCATGGCACCTAGCCAGAAGCCACCAAGCAGACACTTGAAGTTTAGAGATTGTTTTTGCAAGGCTAATTTAAGGTGAACTAAGATGGATTCAAGATTTATAAGCACTACAAAGTCTTGACTGGAGCAAAGTTCAACTAAGTAATCCACAGCTTACTCTGCAGATGAAGTGCTGCAGCTGAAACTTCCCTGTGATTTAGTCTACACTCAATGAAAATTTTCAAAACAGGCAGAAGGAGTGAGTTTCACTGTTTCACTTCAAAGGTCTCCTAATAACTGAGAGGATTAAACTCTTTTAACCAGTTAAGAAGGTTGGATGGTTTTGAGTGAGTAGCTTTACATCCATCAATAATTCTAAGTTGAAAGTTTAAAGATATCATAAGCATGTATGTCCTTTAACTCCTTCAGGGCTGCAGTGCAACAATGCACCTGTTTTGCAGCCACATCCAAACTGCTAAATACATGACAGCTGTTTTTAAGTTGCTCTACTGAAGTTATTGGTAAGAAGATTAATTAAATTGCTTTATTGAAAAATTTAGTAAAATTAAGAACTTTTACACTACTTCTAAGAGACTTCCTTCTTTCCCTGCAAAATAAATATATAACGTCTGCTTAAAACCATTCTAATGTGAGCTGTGTAGACTTTGATGTTAGTACCCTTTACCTCTAGCATGCTAATGCCATACGTATATTTTATCAAATTAGAAATAAGTTTCAAATGCTCAGTTCCACTGACAAAGGTACTGCTGAAGTAAAAAAGCTGAGGATTGTCAAACTGAAATGAAAAAGGTACATGCAGGAAATGGCTATAAATTTCTTCTTTTTACAGGGGAAGACGGGAAATTATACATGATAATAGTAAAAGAACTATCCTTTATCATATCAAGTGGTTCTTCTTAAGTTCTTTTTGCTCACGTTTACCATTATTAGTGCAGTCAGAGAGCCTGGTTAATAACGAATTACTTCTGCATTATGTGATTGTACCTCAAATCTTCTGCAGAGAAGTCAGGATAACATATGTGCTGTGAATTCTGAAAGAATGGGTGACAACTTATTGTGAGTTTTACACAGCCTATATTAGCATTAGTCTGCAGAACTAGACTAAAATAATTTTTGAAAAACTCTCAAAAGACAGAGAGGGAATGAAGAAGTGAAGAGAAGGCCCTATAGGATTGCATGCACTGGATCCAAAATCCCATTAGTATTATTATTAACAATAAAAACAACCATCACATATGTAGTGCCTAGGAGTCATAATACTTTTTGAATAAAATATCATAGACAATTGGGAAAGGTAATTACAATTTTGATTGATAGAAGGACCACCCATATCTTCTATCTACCCAGCAAGGTATAATAGAAATGGACTTAATTTCTCAAATTGAATGTTGGCGTGGGAAATGAGTCAAAACTGTTATTATGGATTTTAGAAAAGACTGAAAACAGGAAACATTTTCTCTTGGAATGTCTTCGACACAACCACATCCCACTTCATCAGCATCACCAGCTTTCTTTATAACCTTGTATATGTGAAATACAGAAAAATACATCTAAAAAATGGGAACTATGCTTTAAAAAATCAAAATACTGATTACATCAGAATCTGATGTAATATCTCATCAGCTCTTCCTTCCTAGCCATCAAAAAAAAATGGAAGTATGCTGATTTTTTGTTTGCTTTGTACATATAAGCTGTCAAAGCACTGACAATCTTATTGATGTGTGTTAGTAAAAAGCTAATAGATATTTGACTCAGAACTATGATCACATATTCATATAAAACTTAGGAAGAGCATAATGTCAATAGCAATTCCTCTTTGTATTCTTTAAGCACTCAAAGTTACCCTTTAGCTTCTATGCAAATTACATATGGGGAAGTTGAAAACAACTTTTCATGTTCCTAATCAAAAAAAGTGATTTTGCCCTGTGACATGGCTCCAGAAACATGATCAGAGCTGCATGTTTGTAAGAGTTTTGATAGCAATTGCATTAAACGTGTTTCCAGGTATTTAAAATAACTTTTTGCAATTATATTTAGTGAAGTCATGTTCTGTTTTATTTGTTTCCTTGCTTACTCTATGAATCTTGCATTTTTAACTACTGTGTGTCCTTAAGTGTTCTATGGTGCCTTTGTGGATTTTTACCCTTAGTTTTTCATTGCTCTCAAGTTTTCCATAGTTTACTGAAACACTGTTGAAATAAATATGTTAAAGACTGAGAGACACAATAGCCTGCAGCCTAAGTATTATGGGTAGACAGTAGCCCTGGCTGATTTCCATTGAGCTGATAGAATTCAGTGAGATTAGGGAGATTTTTGCCTGGTCTGATGCTTTGCAGAAGTGTCAGTTTATCATCTTGAAGTGTACCTGGTGTGCATTGAAGCTTAGAGTATGTTCCTTGGGTCTGCATTTTGGGGAATACATTTCACACTGGAGAAGTTACTCATATTTTAAATATTTTGGTAATTAGATGCGTCTCATTCCAGAACATTTAAAGAGAATTTGAGATTTCATTTTCCTTAATGATGTGCATAAAAATAAACTGAGCTGTTAGGTGGGTAAATGGGATCTACAGGGGAAAAAAACAAAAAAGAGAAACTCAGCTGGGTGAACAAATCTGGAAATGGTGACTTAATAAACATACCTTAATGCATCATAAGTGCTACTGGATGTGTTTGTTTAATTTCATTATTATTTTCCACACGGCTATTTATGTGGTTTTCAGTTTAACTGGGACAAAACCAGTACTTCATTGAGAAATCAGCTTCAAAGGCTGATTGTTGGTCAGTGCTGGAATATCTCTTCTGCATAAGAGGCACAAAGTGATGTGGCTCCTCAAGGGTGCACTTCAATCACTCTTAGAGAGGGGAGCTTTAGGCTGGGTGAATGGGAGTCCCTGTGAGCAACACTCAGGCATTTTGCCCATCAGAAGAGTGGATAATGTGTTTTTTTGTCTGAGATTTCTTAGGCATTCTAAAATGTTACTTTTTTATCAGTAGGTTGTTCAGCCTGCTCGGTAGTGCAGCTGCTTCATTAACCAATGCCTGACCATGCCACACAACTGCTGGGGGTTTTGTATTATTAACACAGTCCTGCTCGGTGATAAGCAAGACAGCCAGTGGGAATTGTCAGTGCTGGGCACTTCCTGAGACGTGCTCAGCACCTTCCAGTACTGACCCCTAAATAATGGTCTGGAATTAAAGCAGCATATTAAATTTCACAGTCTTTTTCATAATCAGGTAGGGGGAAAGGTCGTGATATATCCTACAATGCCTTCACCCTAGCAAAGCTCCATCTATATGTATGAAAAACAAAATATAGTTTAAGAAATGTACTTTAAAAATTGATCTAAGGACTGCAAAAGCACTGAAAAGGCTTTAATATGGATTCTTTTGCAAAAGTGGTTCTAGAAAACACAGCTAAGAATATAATGTATACAATAATTTATCTATGGCATGTTAATCTGGAATGAGGAAGTTTATTATCTTTTTAGTGCAAGTGAAACAGACAATTTTTGGGAGATGAATATTTTAATCATTTCACAAGGAATTGAGATAGCACTGTGGTATTTATTCAATGATAATTTCAATGCTTTAAGTAATGTTCTATCCATTAGAAATATTTTTTTTCATATTTAGAATTAACAAGTAGGAAAATAATCAACTACAGGCATACAGTATGCACATTTTCCTAGCATTAATGTTATATTTGAAATTTATTCTGACAAAACAGTAGAAGGATTATTTTTTTTTAGGATATTAAAATATTTTTTTTCAGAAAATTTCTGAAAATTTCTGAAAATCTGCAGTCTCTGTGAAGGTAAAACTCTCAGTGAAGCCAATAAGTGTGTTCTAAAGAAAGATGTTACCAGGGTCTTGACTATAGCTATATAATTTTTTCCCCTTAAACTACCTCAGACCTTCTAGGAGATGGATAGTGCTCTGCTATACTGATTAGTTCTGGAGCAAATTGCTCTTGCATATGATACAGTTGCTGACTGGGATCAAATATGGACTGAGGCATGGAGGAATTTGGCCCAGTGTATGTCAGGACAGTACAGTCCTGATCAGCCTCTCATGTACTCATTTCATGTTGCTGTCTGAACTGCTGGAGTATTTTGAGCTCTTAAGTTCTTGTTCAAATTTAATATCACATATTAGTCCTACTGAAATGGATGGTGAATGAGAAAATGTATCAATTTACCACTTTTAAAAACCAGATCTCAAGTGCTTTTATAATGTTCATCAACTTTTTTCATGGTGAGCCATAAAAAAAGAAGAAAATCTTTAATAAGGGGCTTTTTCCACACAAAATAGAACTGTTGAGAACTATACAATATATTTGGAAACCTTAGAAATGTTATAAATGTTTTTCTGTCTAGCTTTTATCTCTTTCAACTCTCTCAAGCACTGTGGCTGCATTACATCTGATGAGACTGGAGGGTTTACTGATGCTTGGGACAGATGAGTATTTCATACCTGTCCATCTCTGCAAATAATCTACAAAAATTTAAGCCAGAAAGAAAACCAGCTGCTGCCATTCAGCAAGAAGTCTATTACGAATCCCTAGGTGGCATGGAAAGCATTTAGACTCATTTCATTCACATGTCAGGTAAAGACTTTCATTTAGAAGTGAGATGAATGCTGAATAATGGACCTTTTGAATAATGTAATTAAGAATTCATTAAAGCAGCCCTTAAAATAAAATCTCAAGAATTCAATGCATGTATATTCCCCCCTCTAATGTACTAGAGGATCAAATGAATGAATGGAACATAACATAATACTGATGTTTACAAAATTTTCTCAAATTAGATGAACTCTCAATATGATACAATATACAATTTTTAATGCCTTCTGAGTAAGAACAATTAGGATTCTTGAAAGAGATTGGTGTCCTTGTTAGGAGGAAAATTAATGTATCCAGCCTGGTGCTAATCTCTCAAAGTCTGCCTTTTGCAATACATGTTTACTTGAAAAATCTTGATACCACTAAGCTCTATGGAAACTCTCACACCAACAGTTTTGTTTCCTTCAACATGTGTGCAACTGCTACGAGCAAGCAAGAAAGAAAATTCTGATATGTATTTGTGCACTACCTTTCTGATTTTCAGCAAAGCAGATCTCTCCTGTGAAATGTCCTCCAAGATGTTCTCCACATCCCACCCAATCACTGAGAAGATTTTGTCTTAATTGCACACCAAACAGGAAAATGCAGCATGTGCTCACAAGCTGGTATTCAAAAAGACACTGATTTATACGCCCATCATCCTTCTAGGGTGGGACATTACTGAGAAAAAAAAGGTTGTCTGTATGTTCTGGGAGTGTATTTCCAGTTCTTGAAAGTGGGAAATCAGGGATGAGAATTTCAGAGGGCAGGACCATCCTTACCAAAATCAGACTCTCTCCTGCACCACCCTCTGTCCATGAGTAGGACAACATGCAACATTAGCAACATCAGGATTTTGAAGGGAAGACTTGGATTTTTTTTTTTTTTCATGTTCAATTTGAAGATGAACTTGGATTATTAGAGGGTAAAGACTTGGTCAAATTTGCACACATGGATATGTGCAGAGGGATAGGGATGGTGTCATGGGCCTTGACCTCTGGCATTCAAGAACAGGAGTGTCAAGGAAGGGATACATTTTTAAGGATTTAATGATGACAGAAGCATACAATATGCATAAGGGGCTAGAATCAGGGTGGAAGTTAAATGTCTGACTAAGAATCTAAGCAAACAAGGCACTTATGTCACTGTTGAATGGCTTAGACTTCATTCCTAAGTTTTAAACATCCAGGGCTAGTTAAGATGAATCTCATTTAGATTTGTCTTCAAACAAGAGAAAAAAGGGTGATGTGTTTCTGCCTGTCCCTGATAAGTGGCCTGCACAATGATGAATGGATTGAAGAAGTTTTTATGTTGACAGAACAGTAGTACCTCAAGATAAAATGTGGAATAACTGCCTTGACTACATTTAGAATTATTAGTACAAACGTTCCTCCCAGTACTCAAACCACTTTCTGTTTTTTCAAAAAAAACATAGTTTATAGAAAGCAGGACTAGATAGGGCCAGAAGGACTGCTCATTGTTAGGGATACTTTGCAAAACATTAGAAGTCCTTAACAATTCAGAGAATATTGACCTGCATTAAGGCCTGACAAATGTTTCCACCTTTTCTCAGGCCCAGTTTTGGAAATCTATTTCTACTGTACCACAATTAGAATATAATCAATTCTACAGGCTTCAGATGATGGAGGTGGTGACATCTTTACTCCTTTTTCTCTTTGCAGTAATGTATTCAGAAATGTGGAAGGCAAGTCCATCCTGTTACCTGTACTTGTAGTGATGCTGAATGAAAAACCTGCCACTTGAGCAACCTCTGACTGTATTGTCCATCAAGTTTGTCAGACTTGAGAAGTCCCCATATAGACAATACACAGATCACATAGGCAGTACTAATGGAAAAAGAGAATGGAACAGACCTCAATAGCCCACTGCCAGATGCTTATTTTTAAAGAACAAACCTTGGCAAAGAGAGATTTTATCACACTTGTTCCTGGAAAAAATTGATAGATTCAAAATACACAAATCTTTTCCTAGGCTTTCGGAAAAAGTAAAACCAACAAATAAAACTGAAAAGCAAAACCATCATAAGCTGGCATTATTACAGACTGCTTTTATCCTTTGTATCAATGTGCAGCTTCCTAAATGTTTAAATGTTTTCAAAAGACTTGTTCAGTTGTTTACAGGGAAGATGGTTTTCACTCTCACAGGATGCAGATCAATGGAAGTTCTAAGCTGTTGTACTCATGTGTGAAATTTCCTGAACCTTACTTTCCTCCATACCTTTAAGTTTCTGGCATGTATCCCTTGACTGTATTTAGCACTGAGACCCAAACTATAACATAACCAATTTCATCCAGTTTGCAAGAGACTAGGAGTTCTCACGGAAGTGATGATTATACCTCAGAGGATATGTGGAAATTTCCAGCAATCACTTTTAAATAACTTCAACTTGGTAGCTTTCAGTTATGAACCCATATTCAGTTTTTCTGCCTGCCAGAAATTTTTCTGAACTTCTCTTTGCCCCTGCTGCTTTCTGGGCCGAGCACACTAGCACACTGCAATGCTAAGATCACTACTCTTCATAAAGCATCTTATGAAGTTGTTCTGAGAGAAGATACTACAGAAGCAGAAAGTGTTCCCATTGTGACATCACTTTTGGTGGGCAGAACAATTTACTGAGAAATTTAACAGGAGGAGCAGAAGTGTCAGAAGGAAGGTAGACAGCTGTCAACAATACAACCATTTCCAAATTGCTTTTGTAAGTAAGACAAAGCAGGTAATTTCTCTAAATCATTCATCTCACAGAGAAGTCTCTGTCATTGCTTCGTAAGAAGGTTATTACACTGCTACGTGGGAACCTACGGAGCCTTCAGCTCAGACCACATGGGCCTAATGGATGATTCTGCCCTGAAGGGGAGAGTCCATCGTTTCATTAGGAACTTAGAAAAAACGCTGTATTTGATGACAGTCCCCCAATGTCCCTTGTAGTTAATCAATTGCCATATGCGCCAATCAGGCTAGGTAGAGCTACAGGCAACTCTTTTTATTTGTGCCTGAGAGACTGGGAATAGCCTATGCATCTGGGAAGCCAAGCAGACCAAAGGATCTTCCAGAAGCCAGCAGTCAAGGAGGAAATTTATTGAGGGAGGAACCCCAGAGCAAGAAATTAAAAAAAAATAAAATAAGGTAGTGATATGTTTTACATTACAGAATTTCTCTTGGTATGGGTATCAGCTTCTGAATATTTCAGCAACATGGCATCTCATCTCTCATCTACATATCCATTGAGAAGTTTTCAGCAGAAATTACTCTTTGTTCCAGAGCACAGAATTAAGCTGACTTGCAACTCACTGTTATACTTGGGACCTGAAAACTGAATACACTTTGTGATGATTTTAGAATGGTCTAGTCTTTACTTTTGTCAAACTAAACTTCAGGATTATCATATGAAAGTTTTTCAAATGTTCAAATTAATCACAGATGACAATCAATCTTTTATTCTACCCAATAGGAACAATCTGTTTTGTGTATTTTTGAGGGTAAAGGGGGTTATTTAGTAATGGAATTCTATGATTTGTGACAATGCTTTGAATTACACATCATCTTGTCCTGGAAACCACTAAAAATAAGATGTTGTGCTGTCTCCTCTAGAGGCATCTACTTCCGCCTTCTTCGTGTGAATATCTAAGTATGTAGCTATGTTTGCATATATATATAGATATATATACAAAGGAATACCTTCTTGCCTGTTTACTCATCTAGGAAATAAGAAGAATGCAACACATTTGATATTGTCTTGATGTGGTACAGCATAAGTTGGAGCTAAGTGTTCATATCAGAATGAGGCACTTCCAACCATCCATGTCAGTGGCCATATCACCCAACTGTCAGTTGAAAAATTTAAGATAAACCCTGCTTGCATTTTAAACTGATCTTGCTTTAGAAATATAGATGACAGTTCTCAACATTAAATTGACAGGGCTCTACGTAGACACCATGTTCTTCATACACTGAAAACTGAATCTTTCACTTTTAGGTTTATAGTGATTTGCTAGATGCTAAGTGTTCACGAAAGCCATTCTATCTTTCCCTTCCTCAGCCGGACAGGGGAGAGATGAGTTGAGATATGGACAGAGAGAGATCCCTTAATGATGACCATCACAGGTAAAATCAAAAAGAAAGCCTTGGAGAAGTTACTTGACTTTTTTAGTAATTAAAATCAGAGTAGGAAAATGAGAAATAAAAAAAAACTTAAACACCTTCCCCCCCACCCCTCCCTCCTTCCCACACCTAAGTTTAGCACTGATTCTCTATCTCCTCCTTCCCAGGAACACAAAGAGATGGGGAATCGGGGTTACAGTCAGTTTATCTTGTTTCAGCCACTCCTCCCTTCTCAGGAAGAGGAGCTCATCCTTTGCCCCAGTGTGGGGTCCCTTTTTTCCCATGAGGTGCAGTTCTTCAGTAACCAGCTGCTCCAGCCTACGGTGTGACAAGTCCTGACAACAAACCTGCTCCAGTGTGTGCTCCTCTCTCCACAGGTCCAGGTGCCCTTCCAGGAGCCTGCGCTAGTATGGGCTTCCCATTGGCTGCAGATGAATATCTCCTCCAGGACCTCTTCCCTCTTGTTCTTCATCCTTGGAGTTTGCAGGGTTGTTCCTCTCACATATTCTCACTGTCCTCTTCAGTCACAGATGCTTCTGTGTAATAATTTTTTTCCCTTTCTTAAATACATTATCCCAGAGGCGCTACCACTGTCACCAACTGGCTAAATCTTGGCCAGCAGTGGGTCTGCCTTAGAGACAGTAGGTATTGATTCTGTCAGACATAGGGGAAGCCTTAAGCAGCTTCTCACAGAAGCCACCCCTATAACCTCCCCTGCCACCAAAACCTTGCACCAAGCAAATACAAATACAAAGTAATACTCTATAATACAGTTATTAAACAAATGCTAAAATAATGGTGAGAACAGTTCCCTATGTTTCCAAAAACTATTTTAATTCCCCAGTAGCACAGATTGTTTCCAATTCTAGTCTGTTACGAGATAGGAGACTGTCCAGACTGGACAAGTCACAGCTTGAACACCTCTGAAAAGAGACCAAGGATTGAGAATATTTGTATATTATATATTATGGAATTAGTTACTTTATATATGCCAGGTTCTAGAGAATAGTGTGTTTTTTGACTGGCAGTTAGATTTCTAGTTTTTCTTTATTTAAATATATGGTATGATGTACCAAAGCAAAGAAACCTCTACCCATTTTTAAATTGTTTTTTCTGTGCAGAAGAAAGGCTGTCTCAAACTTTCGACAACTGTAAATCACTGAAAATTGTGAATCATTAAGTCCAAATCTCTATTTCATTTGCATAAGTAGTGATATTTTGAAATATTCAAACCAACATATCACTTCACTATGACTTCTCTTTAACCATGTGAAAAGACCCCTCATGGGAACAAACTATTCCAATGTTAATTGTCTTTGTAAATGCTACCAGTTCATGGTGACAAAGAGTAATGAATCACAATAGAGATTGTGGAACTTTTTCTGGATAATTAGAACTTCACTAAAATCATCTCAGCTACATTTAAGGCCACTTTGCTTTCATTCAGACAATATAGTTTTAGTAAAGAGAGTGTGGTCTATTGTAACAAGATCCCTAAAAACAAATGAAGAAATACTTAAATATTTGCTGTAGTTGATATGATGAGTATTGCTAAGGAAACAAAATGGTTATCCTTAGACAAGGGGCTGAAAACCCTATCTTATGAATCATTGTCTTCTCCTGATTTTTTCCCCTTAACCTCATTTTCTACCTCTTCTTTATTTCTCAGCTGTTGAAAGGAAAATACAGAAGAAATGTTCATATAGATAACCAGTAGGACACCAGAAAGGGCCTTTTTCAGTGAGAAATGATGTGTTGCCCTCTGGATAATCAATTGTCCCTGCAACACTTTAGGATTTTTCATGCACTGAGATGCAAACTGAGCAATTTCTTCTTTTTTTTTTCCCTATATAGTTTGTTAATACTGGAAAAGCAATTGGACAGTGGGGCCTCCTCATTCTTGGCACTATTTCAAAAGCAACTTGAAATGCCCTGACAGCAGTTCTTCTCATAAAGTAACGTGAAGGTTGTGACACGGACCAACAAAAGGCTGACACACTGTCGTTATCTCACCCTGTTGTGCTTAGGTAATGGTGGAGCCTCAGATCTGTGTGTGATGTTAGCATTATATGTTCTTCAATAACAAGGTGGCAGAAGATGAATTGAATGTAGAACATCGTCTTTAACTTTGAATTTCTAAGTTTAGACTAGATCTTTCTGTAATATTAAGGACCGACTCTACATTTATTATACAAACCCACTGATAATAAACAGATCAGTTCCTCAGAGATGGTCAGTATTTTTTAGCATAATATTTTCAAAATGAGTATGTTCTGCAAAAATGCAGGAATAAAGTTGCTGAACTGTTCTTTCACACAGTTATTCCAATGTATGAAAAATTCTGGCCAGAAGCTGGCATCCACAAATTTCCCACCTGTCCAGCAGTGTTCAAAACTGGGATTTGTTCTCAATACATTTCTGGTTTTAACTAACACAAACCCCACTATAAATTGTTTCCCTTATAAATTTAATGGGACGGTTTACCCAGATCTGAGATTCTGGGACTGAGTTCCACCACAGCCATGATAAAATAATAAAAATAATTAGATGTAGTACATCACAAGCAATACCCTCATATTTTTGTAAAATTAGCTAATATCAATCACTGTGTAAACCGCTCTTGCCTGTTAATGCTTAGCAGTTTCCAGTGTCTGTAAAAAGAGAACTCAGATGATTCTCTGTAAAGCAAAAAACAATTGGCTCCTCAAAGATAAAAAATTCAGCATTTTTACACTCTCCTGCTACTTTAAATCGAAATATTAACTGTGCTTCTCTTCTTACATTCACTGTGTTCGTGTGTTAAGGCTTTTGGTTTCTTTCCCTGAAATCTTTAATTGCTATTTCTTTATGTAATGATATAAACATGATCAAGAAATGCACTTTTGCAAGCCTTTAGCTGACCTGATTGCTTTGAGACTAGGATCATATATAGACTTAAATTTTCTGGATGGCATCATGATACCTAAACATAGAACACCAGCATGTTGTTTTTCAAAAAGAGGAAGGATGCCATTCATTTCACTGCCTGGTCTTAGGTGATTTAATAGTCATTTGAGGTCCTGTGTATGGGAAGAAAATGCTCAGATCTTTCAGAATCACTTTCTTGGAACCTTTCTTTATTCTTGTGTTAACATCACATTATGTGAATGAGGTATAAGCTTTAACTCCTATCACCTGGAGTAGGTACTCATTGTTCAGAAAATTTGCGGGCAGAACAAGTAAAATTTGCTTTGTGAGCTCTCTGTGGGAACCCAATGACAAGCTCTGTCTTCTCCACAAGAGGAAATAGCTGGCATGGTATTATCCAGTTCCTGAGACAACATTTTTCACCCTTTTCTTTGATCTCTTTACCCCTTCCTCAGAAGTCTTGCCCAATCCATAGCAAGCATCTTTCATCTTTGACTCTTGATCCTAAAGCAATTGAGAATAAATGCTGTTAAAAAGCATATCATAGAGCATCCTGGAGGATTCGGTCCTTTAAGACAGGGTCATCCTGGGGGAGATGAGGGAATTTTCCTTTTCTCTGAGAATGGAGAGGTTAGGTTGGAATTTGACAAATATTGGCATCTGCATCTCTGCAAGTCTTCCTTTATAGTCAGTGGAGAAAAACTGGGGTGCAATTAATGTCAGCCTTGGGTAGGGGTCACAAGTAAGTGAAATGAATTCTTCCCTTCCATTTTTCCCTGGGACAAGTTCAGATTAATTCGGATCCCTGAGGTCAGGTGGATAATTTCCACCCTTAAAGTTGTATAGTGTGCTTTAAAATCCCCAGCATTAAGTAGGGACCTCTGAAGTAACCAGAGATGCAACTTTTCAAGGGTTATTTTTATCATATAAGTAAACTTGATGTCACATAAATTGCACCCTTTCAGAGTACCAGTATTCAGAAATAATTCCTCACATAACTTGGCCCCCTCAGATAACTGAGACAGAATCAGACATGGATCTGGTGGCTAAAAGGGATATGAAGCATTGCACAGAGGTATGGGGAAAAGGATTTTTGGGAAAAAGGAAAAATAAAAAAAGAAGTGTGTCTCTATCATATTCATTGTTGCTTATAATCAACTCTGCTGAAGCAGAAAGTCTTGCTTGTTTGTTTTAGAAATAACCCCTGGTTCATGCATAAGAAAATATATTAAATATTCTAAAAATTATTTCTTTTTTTCTCTGTGTAGCAGAGAGTCAGGGGTCAAATTCTCAGCTGCTGTAAACCCCACAGGATTTATTCACATTCATTATTGAGATGGGCTAGATCCTGGACTCAAATAGGCTGGCATAGCCTTATTGAAGACAGAGATAATGTGTTGATTTTTTAGTAGATGAAAACCTGGTCCTTGAAATCACTAATTTTGACTAAGCTCAGTGCTCCAGGTCAAATTATTTTCAGTATTTAGCAATATCTGGCATTTTCTTTATGAGTGTACCTTATCACCCTTCAGTGTATCCAAAAAGAAAAATCCCTGCAGTAGTGTCACAAGTGTGAGTGGCAAAATGACAGCCTCAGTGTCTGTCTGTTTTCACTCTTTACCCAAAAAGATTTATATATTAGTCTGCTTGAGGATGATGTTTTGCCATCCAAGTCATCTACTCTGTTGTTTAGCATCAGTAGCAGAGTCCCTGGCACAATTTTTTTGTAATCTTTCTTTAACATTTAAAGGCACTATTGTGTGCAGATCACCCCAGTGGAATAATGCACTGGTGCAGAGGAGCCCTAAATCAAATGATAAATTGAGTGTAACATCAATTATGTTAGCTATGCACAGAAATATATACATTTGATGGTCATTATGACACATGAATGTTCAAGATGAAAAGTGAAAAATACATTTCAAGTTCTGTATATATGAGAAACTGACAGTGATCTGTAATTTGCGTCTAGCATAAAATTCTATAAATCTGCTGGTGTTTTCAGCACTGAAAGCTTGATTCTAAATGGAAAGGTCATTATCATTATTAAGTTTTATAAGAAAATCAGTACGTGTACTAGTATCTATTTAATAACTGAGACATCATGAATGTCAGACTTAACACACTTTGCTGGGTGCTAATAACTCTTTAAGTGTACCCTTGACTCGAGTCGAAGGCAGTATTGGAATTTTTATGTTATCTGAACTGCCTGGTAGCACTTAAAAGTACCTCCATAATAGCCAGGTAAAAATATAGTGACTTCAGACAACTTTACCTAAATTTGCTCCTGTTTCAAAGGTTAAGCTAAACTTCTTTCTCCCACCTTGTGAAAGAACTGGATGTAAAGGCAGGTGAGTCACAATGGACCCATCCTACTTAACCATTCTCTTGTTTTTATTGGACCATATTGTGCCTCCTGAGAAAAGAATTTGTCAGTAAAGACAACAAAATGAAGTCTTTTATACCCAAAATAAGTGCCTGGCAAAATGTTATTTGCATCAGTGTCACAATTACTTTTTGAAATGTCTTGGTGGAATGGTGCTATCTAAATATAAAATACATATTTATTCAGCATTTTTTAAAATTTGTAAATGCTGCATTATATTATCTTTAATTCAAGTCCAGTGGACAGTTAACACAGCTTGTTTCTTTTTCTATTATATATTTAAATTAAAAATTGGAAGTTGTAATTCCTATTAATGAGTTTTGTAGGGGTCTTTTAGTATTATGTCCCTAGGCGAATTCCTTACTCATATGAAGTCCTCATAAGAGGTGCTTGTGCACTTGATTAATTCATAAATGGCATTAAGGGATGCATATTTGCACAATTCTTGTTAAATCATAGAAGTCTGCTATTTCTCTGTCCAATGTATTGCCAATTGTGGTGCCCATATTATGCACCTAACCACAGCTGTGCAAGTCCTGTATTTTCCAGGTATTCTCGTCTATGAAACATTCATCTCCCATGGAAAAGGTCAAAGTCCCTTGGCAACATTTATATCAGTTCTGGAGCAAAATAGAAGACTAAAGAAATATTCAGATACTGAAAAATAAGATCAACAAATGCAAATGAGTAGCCAAAATTATAATACTTCATATCACTGAATAGAGCTCCTAGCATCAAAGTCAATACTAATAACAGATGACAATAGAAATGCTCTAATATCCTTAGATATTTACTCAGACTTTGGGATGGGAGAGAAGGCCAGTCACAAATGCCTATGCAGGCAGCAGTACTCTTTCCTGACTGATAAAATGTAAGTCTACAGGAAGAAAGACAAGTGAGTACAAATCCAGACATTTTTTCCAACTAATTTTTGTAGACTAAGAGCAGTGTTTTTTTAGTGAAGCCAAGAGCACTGACCATTTGCCAACATGAGCTGAGAATTCATCAGTATTTGAGGGCTATAGTCAACAAACTGGTTTGCCAGGATATTCAGAGAAGAGAGTGGAAATAGGCAAAACCACTGCTATAGTCCACTCTCCTAAAGGCCACACTGTTCTTGGCTACATATTGCAATATAAAACTGGACTTTATTTATTTATTTATTTCTGTGAAAAGAAAATTACAGTTGTTAAAAAATTGTTTTGCTGAACACACCATTCCTTTGAAAGACTCAACTTGTTCCATGTTGTTACTGTTGAAACTATAGCAGTATGTCTGTTGCCCTAAAAGCTTACAAAGGCAAAAAACTACATGGACAATCTTTCTATTCAAGGCAGTAGGCCTTTAATTTTCCTTTCATTCAGAACCAGAAGAAATTATCTGACTCTTTAATCTTGTGCCCAAAGACCTTTAACTCAAGAGATAGATGCTTGAAGTTTTCACTTATCACCCACAAAATACATTCACTTTATGTAAATATTTTATTTTTTAAAAATGTATAAATTAATCTTAGGGCACAAAGAGAAAGTTAATTTGATCAATTGATTACTTGTTTCTAATGTTTGAGGCAGGAGGGCTTGCCATTCACTTCTTTTTATCTTATTATGGGATAGGGAATTCAAGAAAACGTGCTAGCAGCATTCCAGCAGTATTTAAAAGAAAGGCAGAAGTTATCTTGGCCCAGACTTTGAGCCATTATGTATCAATGGGTCAGACAACTCCACAAGTATATGTCCAGATTACGCCATTTCTCTCTCTTATTTTGTGGTTAAAATGTTTAATTTTTCATTTGGCTTTAGTCTGTGCTCAGTTTTCACGGTCTAAGTAAGTAGAGGATAATTTCACAACAATAGGTTTCTCTCCACACCAGTTTTCAGCCACTTGTCAAACAACTGGATGCCCCATGGGGTCAGCTTGGTTGTAAACCATGCTAAAAAATAAAAAATTCCTGGCATCGATAACATTAAACTAAAAAAGTTGTATTAGATTCTTTGAAGATCTAAAAAAATAACCAAGATCAGTTAAAGCGAAAAATAATAACCCCCCCCCAACTGATATATTAAATTAAAGTAGATCCAATTCCTTGTGTCAGAGAGTGTGAAAGCCAACAAAATTTAGAGGTCATATTTGGATTAACTCTTAAGGATGGGCCTAACTCTGAGCTCTGTTTTAGCTCGGGTGAGACCATACAATTGCTCAAAGACCCAGGTGTGAATAAGGTATTTTGCCAAATTAAAGCCATTGTGCAAGAAGAATACAGTGTCACTGTATAACAACCATGCTTCCCAGGAAGGAACTTTTTTGTGTGAACAAGAAGTGCTGCTATTGAGGCTGTGTACAATCAGGCTAAAAAATGTTCTTTGTTTCACCCCACTAGGGTGCTGTCTTTTCCCATATTATTATTATTGCATGCCCTCCAATAATTTAACATCTCAGAAGGCTAATAGTTCTCCTTAAATTGTAGCCTGCACACCATTGCTGATAGTTTGAGTACAGTGTAAAGTCTATTTGCACACTATATATCCTATAGAGGGTTTTTTTTTTAAATCAGAAAACATCAGAAAAAGGCTTTATGTCCACTGTCTCAGAAGTACTGAGACAGGTTCAGCCCCTGAAGTATGCAAAGTAAAATCTCTGTGATTGATGGGTGATGCTTCTGCGTGTATCAGTAATGAGGTGCCAAATCTAGTCTATTGCATAAATAGCACCACAGATGCTGCAAAAAGGAACATAGTCCCTATTGTATCTGCTCTGTGCCATCTAAATAGCATAAAGACTACTCCTTTTCATAGTAGTAGTATACAATGAGGTGTATCTGGCACTACACTGAGAGTTTTACATCCCCATCAGAAAATAGATTTCAAAAGGGGAAATAGGCAAAGATGCTGTTTTACTGACTTGCCATTTTACTTCTTCTACTTCTATTTCTTAGAACACACTTTAGTTTTAAGGGCATGTGTGGAAAACTATCTTATGGTCTAAAGGGAGCTTACAGTTTGTTGTACACACAGTACTCTGCAACTGCAGAATGCTCCAGTTATACATGTCCAAGCAGTGCAGCAGGGACACTCACTTTGGTTCTTCTGCTAATACCATCTGACACAGTGCCCTGGGGGGACCTGCTGGGAGGCTGTGTATTGCTGAACTCTTAAATGGTCAAGCTTCAGCTTTACATGTCACCATACGGATGGAAGATTAAGCAAAATGTAACAAGGCTTGTGCTTAGAAAAATAAAAAGGAGCTGACAACCTGCTCAACTGCTTTCACAGAGATCCAAGAGAGAAATGAGCACAAATTAGAAACTTCTAGGGCAAAAGCAAACTATGCTCTTTATGTTGACAGAATCAGGCCACAATCCTGCCCCAAATTTGCATCAAAACAGAAAAGTGTGGGAATGTAACACTTAATGATTATTCACATTACAATATAGACCTGATGTGCACACCAAGCAATCAAGACTGACAGTCCAAAGAAGGCTTTGATGGTTTCTCAGACCACTTGTCCAGGTGCTGTAATCTGGGATCAATACACAAAGAGCCACAATTCAAATACTACAGGTTTCATTTCTATAGAGCTTTGGAATTTACAGTGTTATCTAACTGCAACTGTAGCAAAAGAAAAAAAGAATGACTTAACTTTCAGTGGTCCTCCAGCCTATATTCCAGGTTAATTCCAGCCAGGTTAATTTAACAGTTACATGAGTGTCATAACAGTCCTGACATGTCCTAGGAAAAACAGTCACATCATAATCCTCTGGTTAGTTATGCTGACATAGCTAAACTGTTCTGATACCTGTGCTTAGGGTACATCTAGGTTATTAATTTAGTGTGCACTGGAGAGTTTTCCTGGTTCCAGTTTGCTTTGTACTTATACTTGGAGACTTGCAGCATGTACTAGGGACACTGCTTCTTGGTGGAACTACAGCTGAAGACATGCCTGGGACAGCCCTCTAACATGCCCTGTTGCAATGGGGACACAAGTGCCTCCAGCCTTCAGCTCCCTGCTCATGAACAGTGTGTGCCTGGGCCAGGCACAAGCCCTGAACAGTCCGTGCTGTAAAGCTATTTTTCAGGCATGGGTTTCCAGAGCCAGAACACATTTGCTAAAGCAAAACCTAGGCTTTTCCTCTTTGCACTACACCATATGACAACATAAGTCCATCAAGCTAGTTCATGTTTCTCAGAACTTCAGTTTGCAGTGTAGGCAGCATGGTTGAGAATGAGAATGGACTGACAATTGCCATTGCTGCTGCTGTGTTACCTCTACCGGCAGTTCCCTAGAGCTTCCCTTTGCGAGGGTCAAGTGGAGGGAATCACATTCCCTGTCCAGTTGTCCTTTTCTTACTTTGCCAGCCTATAGAAACTTGGTGGTAGCCAGAAGTGAGTCTACCTTTGCTTATTCGCAATGGCTGCCATCTGACCATAAAGATGCAGGGGTTTAGTCTCAAACTCTGTCAGTATTTTTTAGCAAAACAATGTGGCTATGTTAACATTAGCAAACAGTGTGGAGCAAAAGGAGCAGATCTCCGGAGTAAAACATTTGATTTTGAGGAATTAAATTCTTCACTATCTGTACTGATGTCTTTTCTACTTCTGATTAGCCCTAGTTTGGTCTATTAGACCATAGATTGACTGCATTTCTGTGACTGAAGAATATTAGGTGTGTGCCAGAATTTTGCTCTGTAGAAACTTTACTATCGTTGCTGACACTGGTCTTGATTTGGATGAGAACAGTTGGGATTGGCAGCCTATAAATGCGCAAAAATTTATCCTTCATCCAGACCTCTGAACACCACAGGAATCAGCACAAGAGGATGACCAGAACTTAGTTTAGTTAGGAGATTATGATATAGAGACTTTTGTAATGCAAATGTTGCAGATAAATGGAATGGTAATGTCAAAATCTTTCTTCTCTCAGACAAAATCGCCAGTTATCTCAGATCATTCATTTTGACAACACTAAAAACTGGAAAAAAAATAAAACTGAGGAAGTGAATGTTAAGCCAAATATTTAAAGAACTGCGTTGCAACTTCGCATGTGTATCCTCTCCTACCATCTGTTGTCTGTTTTGCCCATCTATTGGCATCTCTTGGTTAACAGTACTGGACTACAGAAAATTTAATACAATGTGAGTGATAATCCATCCCAAAATGCACAATTTTTTCCACAAATAGTGGAGACGGCCATGTCCATGTCCATATGTCTGTCTTAGAGTATAACCTGTCAGTATCTTACAGAAAAAGATTAATTAGATAAACTTTGAATTTGTCAAAGAAATCATTTAATTTTGAAGATGAAGCAAGAGAGACAAAAATACAGCAGGAAAATGCTTGGCTTTCCTAAAGTCAATGGGAGCTTTCAGAGGAGTCAGGACTTCATCCTGTATGTTTTGTTTTTCTTCAAATGTCAGTTACCTGCATACAACATAAATACGATGTGGTCAGAAAAGTGTACAGTGAATAGCTGAAACAGTTAACAAAATCAATAAATGTAGGGAAAGTAGATGAAAACATAAACCAGACTGAGATATTTTTTCCAGACCAAGATTTTTAAGTCTTCTGTATTTTGTCATTTGTTAAACCACAAATAGTTATAAACAGAGCTGCAGTTCAGAGGGTCTTTGTTTCTAACATAAACAAGGTATAGGGCATAGCTCTGTGTGTCAGCCAAACATGACTATAAGTTACAAAAATGATATATATGTATAAAAGAAGTGTCAGACCATAATTGAAAAATTGTATTTGGACATGCATAAATGTAAGGAACACACTGAACTCCAGAAAGGCAGTAAGGATTTAACAGAAAATAACCCAGATTAGATTAATGCATGCATTGTACTGTGCCAGTGAAATTATTTTAACACAAGATACTGAAACCCGGAAGACGGGAAACTGTGCATCATTTAAGTATTGCTATTCATCCTGGTGTGTCTGTCTTAGTTAAAAACTGATAAAAACTATACTGAACATATGCAACTTTTAATTTAATTATATCTAGGAGCAGAATTTATTTTTTTTTAAGGAGCAGGTTTAACAGGAATAATAATTTTCATCTAAAATGGCTTCATTTCTTAATTACCTGGTCATATCACAACCCCCCACATCCGTTACGGACCTATTTAAATACCTATTTTTTCACTTTTCTTTTTCCTGGACTAACATATTCTGAGCATCAAGAACATTTACTTTCAGATCATTACCTTAAATTCTTTTACAGTTTGTTTTTTTAGAACTAAGAAGAAATACAGCTCTCAGGTAAGTATTTTAGCCCTCAAAGTATTCTGGTGCTACAGACTCGTTTAGCTGCATAGGTCACAGCAGACACTGCAGTAAACAATGTTCCAAACTTCCAAAGCCTGCAGAGGTCAGTATAGCAACATCAACAAGAAATTATATGGCCTCACTGAATAGATTAGCAGTTAAAAATATTTATTGTTATAACACAAAAATGATCTATCATTCCAGCTGTTACCAGAACTGTGGAACTACAATGGCATGTGATGATTAGTCCTGCAAACATCATCTAGTATTGCAGATTCTTAAAGTTTTAAAGATGTATTTTTGTATTTGCATTTGCTAATTATAAAAGGGTTAAATATATTTTTCTTGAAAGTGTTTGAGAAAAGTTGGATGAGCATTATGGAAAATGTAAGCATACTCTTCTTCAGAAGCTGTCTTCTCTGTGCTGCCCTGTCAATGACCTCTGCTGTGACATTGAAGAAATACCCTCTGTGTGGGTGAGAAATAATTTGCTTCAATAGCTCTTCTGCCCCAGACATGTATAAAAAGGAGACCGTAAACATATACCCCACGTTTGCTTTGGCACTGACACCATCAGAGTCATTTAGAGCAGAACTGTTAGCTGTTTGTGACAAACCAGATCAGGATGAATGATCAAAACAGTACATGTTAAGCTCCTAGCTCGGTGCAATGAAATCTCAAAAACTGAAAAGAATGACAGGTAGTAGTGCTAATCAGGCCCTTGAACTATATAAAACTTTATTTATGAAAACTATATAATCTTATTTATTATCTTGGCCAGACCTGCCTGCTGTTAGCACTAGAAAGCAGTTACATTAGTGTTTCATTGCACATTCTCATTTGTATATTTAAGAATAAAAAAGACATTCAGACATGACTTGGATTTGCAGAGAAAGATTTTGAGAGACATCAATTTGGCTTAAACATGTATGATTTGCTTTCTTCAAAGCACTGCACTTTGGTAGGCAAAATACATGATACCCACAACACAGTGTTCGACTCCTAAAAAAAGCTGGTTATAACTAAAATATTTTTCTTTCACAAGCCTGCAAAAGTTCAGGGCAAGCTTTTTGTCTCATCAATGCACAGTGTCTGCTCTTGTCTCAGCTGTCCACCATAGCATTAGTTGTGGACACTGAGGTATTGAAAGTGGTTCTGCACTCATTTTTTTCCTTTCCTCATGGACATTCATATAACACATTTCTTAATAACTCTCTGCCTTCACAGTTTCTCAAAAGAAAATGTGAATTGCTCAAAACAGAGTAACTTTAACATAAACATCTGAAACAGGGTAACCGTCCTGAATATGAGTGATGGGTCAGATGCTCTGCTGCTTCTATTTATACATCCCTACTTGAACTTATGGAAATTTGCACACAGATCTGTGGCAGTGGGAGGATTACATTTGAACTTTCTTGGCCTTAAGAGACTCATTCTAAAAGTGCATATTTCTCTATCTATACGTATATACAATTACATATAAATTACATAAAGTTGATGCCTTTTTAAAGTCCAAGGTGGTAAAGTAAAATGAAAAATGATGAAACATGCCTAATATTACTTACTGTCTCTGCAAATCAGTGTTGTTTACTAGTAAGGATTCATGGAATTAGTAGTACCTACATATATGTTAGTTGCCCTCAGATTTTAGCTGACATTTTGCTACATAAGAAAATCATGGGTTTGGGTATCCAAAGCACTGGGAAGCTTTAACATAGCCTCATCAACTTACAATCAAAAACTATCCCTGAAAAACTCATAAGAGACAGTAGTAAGGAATTTAACGGGTGGGAGAGAGGTCACAGAGAAAATGTTTAAATGCATATTAAATCTCAGCTTCTACTGAAACAGCTGGTTGCCTGTAGTACCAAGATGATACTGAATCAAGTATCTGTTTCACATGGTTCCTGCAAAACCAGGAGTCTAAAGATTTCTTACTCTGCCACACTCATGATTATCTTTCTGAGAAACACAAAACACAGTTCACAACCTGTCTCCTGATGTTGTAAGTATTGACATGGAGTGTTTCCCCTATATATTTTCAAAAGAATTGTATTTTGCCATGTAGAAAAAGAGACAGGAACTTGTAAACTGTATGTTAGTGCTTAAAAAAAAAACAACAAAGCCAAACAACCAAAATACCTGTCATATTTTTTTGACTTAAATCTAGATATTTAAAAAGAGGAAGCTTAAATAGACCAGCTCACAGACTTATTTTTCAAGATTATGCACTCTGAAGTGAAAAGCAAAAGCTTTTCTAAAATAACCATAAACTAGCTTCCTCTTTCACATTCCGATCATGCATGGTAGATCTCAGACCAGTTAAAGCAACAGAACAGATAAAGGTGTTTTGGTTTGAACCTGGAATAAAGTACAGTGACCTGCAATTCAAAATAGAAACGTAAAGGTGAACAGGCTAGAGCTCATAATACAGTTCTTCACAACCTTGCTTCTTATTCATTTATTTCCCTCTGTGCAGAATGGATGCAGAGTGGAGATGAAGGAGATTATCTGAGCAGAAGTGCTTCATCCTCACTTGTCACAGACATGCATAACTATTCCTAGTTCTAATTATTTAAACTCAGTCTGGTAAAACAAATAAGACTTAAAACATTTGTATTTTCAGTAGGTTCAGAGTAACTGTAGAAGAGAACATAGAAACATTATTTCCCTATTCGTCATCATCACTGTATTTTTCACACCATCAAAGGCTTGCATCAAACATCAGAGGACTGATAATTCCTGACAGAGCTTGTTTTTCAGGTTTTTTTTCATTCCCTATACATTATCAGTAATATTGTAATTTTTAAATCAGTCTCCAATTTTACTTTACCTCTCCTCTGAAACTCAGAATTCATGGGAAGGGGACAGAATCCTCTAGAGAACCCCAAGAGTGCATTTTCATTTTGTTTAGAGCAAAGAATATTTGCTGAGTCAATAGTGAAAGACTGAGCTGTTGATAATGCAAGGCTGAAATAGGTACACTCAAATATTTTCAAGACATAATAAATCTACTCTAACACACCAGTGGCTGCCCACTACTGAAGAAAATACTGCATTCAGCATGTCCTTAAGGAGTCCACAGCAGAAATCCCACCATCTTCAGAAACAGCAGGACGGAATGACAGCATGTTTTCTTCAATTCCACAGAAAGATCCTTTTTGGCAGAAGACAAAACCAAACTCAGTATATAGCCTGACTTCCTCCTAATACTTGCCAAAATAATCTCCCCTTCCCACACTTCTTCAACCACAACAAAACAAAGCGACAAAAACAGCCACTGGAGGCAAAAGGTTCTGTTAATATCATCAACAGTCAAATATGTTCAGTACTTCTCAGTCTCCACAGAAGTCACGGTATGTGACTCCCATGGACGTTTGGCTAACTAGAACTCTTTAATAAAATCAAATACTTGTGCAGTGGGTACATGCAGCTGTATGTACACCCTGGGCCACACAGCAGAAATCAGCATAATCTCAGTATTATAGAAAAGGTGAACATTTACTGCACTATGTAGAAGACATCCTTGTTATATATAATTAGGAAACTTATTTTCCCCCTGCTGTCCTAATTTTTGGTTTTTTCTTCATTTTTAAAATTCTCCATTGGCTTTAATTAGCTTCTCTCTGAAATCACCAACCAGGTGAAATTAGAGCACTTTTTAAGCTAAAAAATGTAGTTGGATTTTTTCAAACTTTTTAAAGTTGAGCTTTATTCCCTGAGGCCAAATCCTCCCTGCTCTTACTCATGAGAGTAGTTCTGTGCACTTCAGTGAGGGAGCTTTTCACAGGAAGGCAGGTTTGGGCCCTAACAGGATATACCAAAGCTCTTCTAAATATGGATGTAAGATATATGAGACAAATCCTCTCTGAGGGAAATCAGCAGTGTTCTTAAATCAATTAAACTAAATCCACTTACATGCACTGAAGAGTTTTCCTTATGTTTCTAGACTTCACAAGTCTTCAACAAATATTTACCACATGGAAAATGATATATTTTTGCTAATGACATTTCTATTCCTTCATTTAAAAATTCACCATTATATAATCAATAACAGTGACTCAGTCCTTGCTATTATGACAGGAGCAAATTTTACCTAAGAGAAATCATTTTTGTGGTCCACATGACATGACATATCCTAAAGTATTTCATTGTTAATTAAGAAATGAAAAAAAAAACATGGTTAAGAAAAATGAAAAAATATGAGTGGCTTCAAAATAATACACCTCTGAGCTTTAAAATGTTCTATGGGAGCTCTGGAGCTGGAGATAGTCATGTCCTTGTGATATTTCAGTGACAATTTCTATTTTAAGTGTCAAAAACAACTCTGCTATCTGGAGCAAGTAGTGTAGTATTCTCTCCTTTTAATATTCTAATCGTGAGGTGTAAAGTGAAATGGTTGCACAGAGTAATGGTGGTAAAGAAGCTGAGTGTCAATGAGACGGGAAAGGTGACAGACACGGAATGAGTCCCCAAGGTGCTCTCCAAGTGCATTGGATAAAGATTCCCCTGGGAAATTTTTCTCATTAGTTCTCAGACACAGTTCAGTAATTCAATAGCACCAGGTTACCATTAGTCACAAGACCAAAATATGTTACTTTCCATGCTTTAGCTCCTTGATTTGTATATGTCATTTTATGAGAGAAAATTAGGAGATTATATATCATTCAAAGTAAGTTTGTATGTTGTTTACATACCTCAGGATGATCCATGACAAGAAGACTCCTATTACAAAAGAGCATAAAAAATTAAACAGAAAACAGACACCTTTTTGATATTTGAAACTGCATTAATGCGTGATTGCATGGTACAGATATGAGCAAGATATTGCAGATTGATTTTCTATACTAGTATCCAAAAAATTACTTATAGTTTGAGATTCAAACCCAAAATTATCAACAATTAAAATGGAAAAAAACATCACTCTAGATTGTTTCTGTGGATATTACCATGTTAAAATAATTCTTCCATGCTTAGAGATGAAATGTGTATGTACGCAGTTAATATGATTGGGAAAAGTAGCTAAAAAGTTTGATGGTAGCTAATTTTATGTGTAATTACTCTGTGAAAATGTTAAACTGAATAGGTTATTCTCGACATTTTTTTTCCTATGCAATAAAAGATGTACTTACTTCTATGCTATCAAAGTTAACTGCACTCCCACTCAGCACTTGAAGGAATAATGGCTGGAGGTGTTGTCTCTCTCATTACCCACCAGGATGGAAAGAAAGGAGTGTCCATCCCAAGTGGTCATTTAAAACCTCATGCTTATATTAAAAAAATATGGATGACAAAGTCCAGAAAGCACAAAAATTAGGCACACAAACACAGTAATTTATTATGTTTTACCTGTGCTGAGTAGTAGTTTATCTTTCTATGTATCCAAGAATGTACTCCAGAATGTTTCCATTTAGTTTTCACTCCTGATTAATGTATTTACCACTGATCACTGCACCATGCACTCCCACTAAAGAGACAGAAGCTACAGATAATTATTCTGCCTAAAATAGTTTAGGAAAATGCAGATATTTTAGCTTCTTTAAAAAAAAAAAAAAAAAAGGATGCATTCTCTGTATGCTTTTTCACTTTGTTTGATTGTGGTTTATGGAGTGTGGGGCTCTTGGGTTTTTTCCCTCTCTTTTCAACAATGTTCAAAATTTAATATGAGAAACAAACAAAAAAGTTTGCATATAAATATCCATCTTGAACAAAAATATTGAAATCTGTCAGTCCATAGATGCCTAATTTTCAACCTGTCAGCCTTTTATTGCAGTCAGATCAAAATAATGCACCCGAGGTGTCTCATTTAGCCTACAAAATCAACTTACTAGTAGAATTCCTTAACAAGAGGAATTATATCCCCAACACAATTACTCGTGCAGTAAATAGGGTTCATTGTTTTTTGACTAGATTCTGATGTGTTTATCGTTGTACTGCAGAAAGGCCATATGTTAAGTGCTATGGTGCCTGTGCCAAGTAAATCATCGAGAGCCAGTTTCTATTAATCTTACGTATGTTATTGCACTGGAGTTGGGTGTTTTGCTCCCCTGATTAAGTTGAGAGAATGGCAGTTTTCTAGAAGTGTGAACTCACCTGTTTCATGTATATTATTTTCTTCAAAGCTGTGCACTGCAGTCTCCAAAGTAAGCTCTTCTAACTGAAAATGTTTCCATAACTCTTTAACACTAAGCTATCTTCCAACTAATGATCAGGCTCCAAATAAATATGCCAAATACTTATGGTATTATTTATGTGCCATACAGAAGCTCATCATTGACTTATGAATTGTAAATATTTATAAGTGGCTCATATTAAAGTAGTTGTCAACTGCAGCTACAGTACTTCACCTTCTGTCACTCCCAGGTATCAAGGGGGCTGATTCAATCACTCTCTTGTCAGACTACCTTTCTTCTCCTGAATACCCAAATCCCTAAACACAACAAAATATAAATGAATGAAAAGTGCTAATGATGCATCATTACCAAGAGGTATCAAGTTTTTTAAGGTCCTTTGCTGACTAAATTTTAAATTAGCACAATTATTCAGAGCATTCCCCAAGGCACCATTCATTATGCTTAGCCACTGAGTTGAGGCACACTGCAAACGAAATATATATTAGTGTCCACAGCATCCTGCCTGTCTGCCTTCCTGGAGTAAGAACACATGTAGTACCTACCTGAAATGGAAAAATTCAGAATTAATCATATGAAGTATATTTGTGTATTGAAAAACATACAAGTGTGCATGTATTTTAGAACTGATCATATATCTGCACTTCTGTTAGTGCTCCATTACCTACAATATATTAATATTCCTAAAGATCCTGAATAACAAGGACAGGCACTTAGAAACTGAGAATTTTTTTCAAAATGTTGTTTCATCTACTTCCTAACACAGCAATTTTAATTTCCACTGAAATTTCCTGCTGAAGCCAGGAGATAAAATGTCTCTGATACAGTGCACAGTGGATTATATTTTTCTTTGGCCTTGTCATCAGCAAACAGGTCAGAGTGGACACTATGCTGCTAAATTTGTTGGGCAGCCTGGATATCATATCTTTTAGAATTCCCAGTAGCAGTGACCTGGGTTACACCACCTTGTATGTCAAAATTTGATTTTTTTTCATGTACTAAATGAAGAGTCCAAAGCCCTTGCTCATTAGGATATTTAACAGTTCTCTGAAGAATAAAAGGTAACTTTGACATGACAGATCCTTCTTGGGTTGTCCAAAAAGCAGATCAATTTGATGCACGCAGCAATAGGCATGGTGCTATTCCTTGTAAAATGCTAGTTGTATTTTTCACAAGAAGAGCAAAGCAACCAGTCCTTACACTCATGTTATAGGTTAATATAAAAAGAGGAAAAATGTTACTGTCTACATGCAACATGGGCTCACCAAACTACATGGTAGACAGCTCTCCCAGTAAGATGCAGTGCCCATTTATCCTCATGCAGATGAAAATAGGTATATTCATAAAGGAAAATTATTTCTGTATGTATCTAGCTGTAAAGTCCTGAGTTGCTATTTTAACCCAATGACATCACCACACACAAGTTGGGCCCCACAGGACAGATGTGCTTTCATGTGCAGTGATATCACTTTCACTAAAACACTAAAGGCATGACTTTCAAGCAGTTTTAAAATTCAGATCAGTTCTGCTCATATTTAATCCAGACATGTTGGTTTAACACCAAGCCAAGCCAGACCTTTTAATGTTCAGTGACCATGATATAAAATTCTTCACCGTGTTGCACCAATAAATTCAGAAGTGCAGTGTAATTTGCTATAGTCACAGAGACTCTTGTGAAATTTAAGCAAGAGTAGAAAGCAACCCTTCATTTTGTGCCTTACCACAGTACTTCAGTTCTTTGGAAAACATCTTTTTTCCCCCAAAAAACAACTAACTGTGCGGACAGAATAATTTACTGTTGCTTGTTTTGGTCATGTTGAGATTAAAATAAAGGTAGGCTGTAAACCACCATTGGATTCCTCCTAAGTTAGGAACAGTGTTGCTGTGGCATTATTTAGGAGTTATTTAAAACAAACAATGGAAAGAAAGTGCCACTTGACACTGACAGCAAGTATCTCTGTTCATTTTGCATTGTCAATAGCTCCAGTGGTAGCACTATTCTTTTGACAGCTAAAAGCAGATGTGTGGGTTAAGTATGGGAGCAATTCAAATGTCCATAGTAAACTGCAGGGGGGCAGAGAGAGCTCAGAGAGCAGCAGCTTTAAAGTAATTGACTAATACAGTAAGGATATTAAAGTCATTTAGTGCCAAAAGGGAACACACTGATCCTTGACCCTGAGCCACTTTGGAGTAATCTAGTATTCAATCCAGCGTGTAATGACTGCCAGGCCTGTCAATCCTCCGGGCTCTCCAGTCAAATGCCTGTGGCTACTATTGGCTTATGGTAAAAGGACAAAAATGCAAGGAAATGCCTCTCAATCAGGCTATGATGTGATAATGTTATTGCTCCAATGTATTCTATATTGTCCCTGCATAGTTTAATCTGTTGAGATCCATGTCAAAAATTGCCCTTGTTCCCCAGAGGTCTTTACTCAACCTTTTAGTAATACAAGTGGATTTGAAAGGAGAGGGGTAACTCACTTGATGAATGGTTTCCAGTTAATATAAAAAATAAGAGGTCAACTGTGGCTTAAAGGCTAACCATGGAACGTATAAATTAGAATAAGTGTGCTAGTAATCTGATTAGTAAACCTTACTCTTCATTTACCCCAGTGGGTAAAATATTTTCCAATAAATAATATTGACACAGAAATTTACTTACAAGTGACATAATTCCTACAAAGTTTAGATGTTGAGAGGACTTACAGCTGGGAAGTGCTAAGAACAAAAGGCTCACTTGCTTCTGTCACTTCTTGTCCTTAAAACTTCTGCAACTACTGGGAATCTCATATTTTAAATTAGGCACCTCACATTTGAAAAATATAATTATTGCTACAGGCTGAGTAGTCCACTTGAGCTTGAAAGAAGGAAATTGCCATTTTTTGTTATTTTGATTTTGCTAATTAAAACAGGGAAAACTGACCCACATAGATTCTCTAAAGTTAAAAAGTCAAAACAGGATAATAATTATGCAAATTTCAATGCATTGCTGTAAAAATGATCTTTATATTTCATTATATGGTCTCCACTATTTCCTGACCTGACTTTCCATGTGCTGTACATAAACTTTGGGAAGGGTGAAGCTCTAGTGATAGTGATGCTCCCACTATTTTTAAAGAACCATGAGGTTACATAACAGGCACTTTGCCTAATTTGGTTCTCTATGATTCCACAAAGCTCTCCACAGGGATGACACAATACAAAAAAGAAAAAAAGAGAGAACCTCTCCTGAGAAATATCTTGCTTGTAACTTTGAAATAACTTCAGTGTCCAAACCAAATGACTTTCTCCAAAATTCTGCCTGTCCTCTCTCAGTTCAGTGCCCCAAAGTCATTACTCAGTGTAAGGTTCTATTTATAAACCCATTTTCCAGCCTGTACATACTTTTTACACTTGAAAAATTATGGTTTTGTGGACAGTTTTAGAGGATGAATCAGAGAAAGAGGAAAATTGTCCTTTTGTGTGCACTGAATTCCCTTGCCATGAGGGTGAAAGCACATGCAATGCAAACTGCGATCCCAACAGGAGATGGCTGGCTGTGTTCCAGCTGAACTCTTCACAGGCAGTTTTATCAAAAGCTTGTGTTATCTCAGGGAAAAAGATAACAAACACCAAAAAACCTCTACAAGTAAGCTAACCTGATGCAGGATACGACAAGTACCCTGTAACAGAGCAATTAGCCAGTGCCATGTAAATGGCACAGTTTGGCAAAGAAGGCTCTTTGCAAGAACAAATTCTCTCTGTACGTAGGAAGTTCTTGATATGGTGATGACAGACCAAAAACTGTGCTCACCTCCACCCATGTCCTCTCTGAGAACTCACATCTCTTTTCCTCCCAGATCATGGTGACTCCCTCCCTCTTGAGGAAAAGTACTTAAATCAGCATGGGAACCTGTGTAATATTTCACCTGGGGTAAATTTAGCTGGGTAATTTAAATTAATTACTCTCCTTTGCACCTCCAAAAGGAGGGTGCAACATGAACCCACATGGATTTGTTCACACTTCAGCAGTCCAAGTGGTGCCCCAGCAGCACCTACCAGCTGGTGTGGAAGGTACTTGAAGCAATGCTCACCTGCCAGGAGGGAAGGGATAATACATTCCCTGTTACCAGTCTGGGACCCAGGGGCTCCATCTTTTCCCAGTTCAGCTTCCTCCTGCTTTGTCAGTGGCAGTTGTAGCACACAACCCAAAGCACAGATGATTTGGGAACAAAAGAAACAGAAGACACTGTAGTTTCCCCTGACACAAGTGCAGGACAGTCTCTTGCAACATGGCACACTGACTGCCAGGCAGCTGTCTCCTTGCCGTCCTCTTCCCCTCTACAGCACTGGTAAGGGCTTCTATTTTGTCCTTCTTCCATCATCACCAAAAGTGACATTTTCCCCTTCTTCATTACCACTGAGGGGCAGAAATGGGTGACATCTTAGCCTGACTGGGGATTGAGAAGATCTGCTCCCTTTGCAGTGTTTAATGAGGAAATTGAGGCAGCAGCAATCAGTTTCACAGTCCCTACCTTCTTTTGCCCTCCAAAAGATCTGTGCATGGTTTCAACATGAAAGTGTGGGAAACTAATTTTGAAAACTGTGAAGTTTTGTGAATGGGGAAGGAAACACTTATCGGAAAAAATGCCAAGGACCTTTGCTCCGGCATTCACAGGGTAGCCAGGTATGAAACTCCTTCCTTTGGGAGAACTCTGGGTATTTTCACCGGTAGCTCATCATCACACTTGGAAGGTGCTGATCTTTAGAGCAATGATATTTCATGATGTATGCTTTTAAATTACAAAAAGAGGGGGAAATCTTAGAAAATGCAAGAAAATTCCTGCTGTTCCTTAACTTACTTGAAACCAGAAATGCCTTAAAGCTAATAGGTCAGGCATTGCTGAGAAGCCCACAAACAATTTCAAAAGATATCTCAGCCCTAGTACATCTTCCTTTGTTTCTCTTGCAGGATGATTGTGTTTTTATTTAGATTCCAGACTTTAAGTGCAGGTCTAAAAGCCACCTGACCCCTAAGGGTCAGGATGTTTTTTGAGTGAATCTGTAGTCATACCCCCTGCGGTCTCCTTTTTGTTAAATTAGTGTAGTTTTGCAGCCTATGAGAAGAAAACTTGTTTTTACACTCTCCTTTTATGAGCATTTGAAACCATTAAAACCATTTTGTAAGCAAATTTTGAGATGATCTTTTTAAAGCAAGTCTTCAACACAGACACAGGCACACACACACACACACACACAGAGATGCATGCATGCACGCATTCCACTTTTATGACTTTGGATAAAAATGCAAATGAATTTATTAGCTTAAGCATGGCACCAATAGAAATTTATGCACATACATTTAAAAAACAGACCCCTTGAAAATAACGCAGTTGCAACCTATTAATTTTCTTTTTTGACAGTTTTTAAAATTCCCCTAAAAAAATGAAACAGCATGAATACTGTCAATATATCACAACAGCCACATTAGGTTTTGTGATATACATCATAATATAAAGAGCACTATTAGAGCACAACCTGGGAACCATTAAATCATTCTAAATCACTGTTACATTCCATTAGTGTCAATGGTGAAACCACATAATAGGCTTTATTACAAACTTCACCTTGGTAGGCCATTGTCTCTAATAACCACTTCTCTGTGATGTGGTATCATACCCAGAAATCCAGGGAGATAATAAAGGCTCCCTTATTTCTTTTTTATTGGATGGGTAAAGTTAAATTTAGCTGTAAGTAAAAAAAAAAAAAAATTCTTGAAGCTTTGTTCACTAACTGTGAGTTGCTGCTATTTGGACAAAAAAAAAAAAAAATTAGGCAGACTTGGGAGAACAGTTTGAAATAAATTTAAATCCTGGTAAATGCTTGAGGCCGAGGTAAGATAGGCAGTCCTGCAATTACAGTGTCATTTTTGAAATGCAGCTTAGTGCATTTATGCCCTTCTTTACACTTTTGTTCAGATACAAAGCATTGATTACAGAAACATTATAGGAATTAAATCTGTATTCTCATCTCTTCAACCCCTATATAAGCAGTATCCATTAGAAAATGAAGGAAAGGGAAAAAGAAAGAGAGAAAGAGAGAAAGAAGGAAAGTAAGGAAGAGAGAAAGAAGGAAAGAAAGGAAGAGAGAAAGAATGAAAGAAAGAAAGAAAGAAAAAGAAAGAAAGAAAGAGAAAAGAAAGAAAGAAGGAAAGAAAAAAGAGAAAGAGAAGGAAAGACAAGACAAGAAAAGGAAAGAAAGAAAGAAAAAAAAAGAAAAGAAAAAAGGAAAGAAAGAAAGAAAGAAAGAAAGAAAGAAAGAAAGAAAGAAAGAAAGAAAGAAAGAAAGAAAGAAAGAAAGAAAGAAAGAAAGAAAGAAAGAAAAAAAATCTGTGCACTCTAGTGTTTTCTTTCTTCCTGAATTTTTAGAAATGCTTTGGGGGAAAAAATAGTGCACATAAGTAGGGATCCTTTTTTCCATCTTGCAGGGCTAAACCTGGCTCAGCATAATACATGTGATGACACAGATCAACTCAACAGACTGTCGTGTGGTCATTCAGGATTAGCACAAAGAACCTCCCTGTTTGGTGGAGCTAGGGATACTCAGTGCTAGCTGGGTGTGGGTCTGTAGGCAGCTGTGGAGGAATCCTGCCTGTTTGAAACTTATTAGACTTTGGTTTTAACTGGAGCAAGGACTTCAACCTCAAGTTTTGAAACTTTTTCACACAGGAGCCTTGTATTTCCTGTAAGAACATTGTTGAATTTTGATAAATTAATGTCTCTATCATCACAGCTTTTCACTTAGTCATCTTGCAAAAGCTGACTTGTGACCGGTTTGAACAACACTACAATCCTCCGCCATCATTGTTCAGTTATTGGAGTGTCTGAAAACATTTCTTATGGTGACGCCTAATGTATAGTGCCTGTCTTTATAATTCTTTCATGTGAGTTCACTACAGGAGTTGGAGTAACTGGGAGGTAGATATGAAGAGACAGGTGAGTACACCAGCCTTGTACTGCAGCGGAGTTAATGAACTGTATCCTCTTGTCCACCTGACTGATTTCTAGGGCCTGATGGCCTTTTATCCTTAAATTTTCCTGTAGGGTCTGATTAGGGATGGATGTAAATAAGAACTGGTCCTTACATCATAAAAAGTAAAAGTCAAAGGTTTTCACAAGATCAAAAGTCCTTTCTGATTGGATCAGTTGTTATCAAAAAAGAAAATACACCCCCTCAAATGAGTAACCTGCAAAAAGATGAAGTAAAACATAATCAGCAATATCTTCTGTTAACTCCATAAAATAAACACATTTTTCTTTATTCCACCTATTCTAAAATTAAAAAATTCCTCTGAGAAAATCCTCCTTTGTCCATTTTTTTCATTCCTTTTATTTCCTGCATCCTGAGTTTTTCTGCATCTCTCTGAAATGTTCCTGTTTTAAAACAATGACCCAGTTCCACATTCTCTGGTATGTCCCATAGATTTGTGGCAATTTTGCACTAACCTTTTTCCTTCTAAATGGCAATTTTATGTAGCAGCTCAAAGAGACTGCAAGTCTCTTGAATGTACTGGGAACAACAGTCAAGGTTTGTTTTGCCTTTCCTTACATTCATTCCTTTAAAACTTCAGCTCAGTACTTTCAACATTAATTTTAACTTCCACTGATCAGAATAGTATCTTTCTATGCATGAAATACTGTTTTAGAAGTATGAATCTGGTTTCTTCATCTACATAGTATGAATTTACCAATCTCCCAGGCAACCTGTACTGCCAGAGAGAGAAATCCCGTATCTCCAGTATGTAAGTTCTCAAGTTAGAATGTAAAACTCACTCTGAACTTGGAATATCCCCAAAGGTAGCCAGATCAGTCACTGGAAACAAAGGAAAAACTGTAGGAGGAAGGGGGGACTATGAAAGGATAAAAAGGTATGTCTAGGGAGATAAAAATGACAATAATTCTGGGTGGCGCATAATGATTAATTACAGATTTACTAATAAACCTTAGTGACTGGGCTTGCATTCATTTACTTCATTTAGGGTAACCTGAGACCAAGGTCACATTCTTCAGCTGTGGATGAAGTCAGATGTGGTTCAAGAGGGACAGAAAGGTGGGGAGAGGAAGTGAAAGATGCCAGCAGACAAGAGAGATGGGGAATACATTTAGTCTTTTGGATACAAAGTCTGAGCCTCCTCCATTACTGCTAGTTTAGAGTTCAGCATGGCAGACACCAGCCCTGTTTTCAAGGTCAGATGTGCAAATCCTGCCCCTCTTACTCTTATTTCTCGTAACTTGGAAAATGTTAGTGGTTTGTTTCAGTGTTTAAAAAAAGCCATAAGAAAGGGTTAACAGGACACAAGACACTAATGTGAGCAATAATGAATAAAAATAAAAAATATGAGAAACAGAATTTTGCCTAACAGACTCTATAGGGGCTTAGAAGAGGGAATGAATGAACCTTGTTTAAATTTGGCCACATTTGAATAAAGCATTTATCTAAAATATAGCCCTTGACCTTATTTTCTATTTCCAGTGTATATTGTAAATTTTCTTTTATATACTTTAGTTTACAATGTCACTGATATTGACAAAGACCTGGACAATTTCTGATGCCATTTAAACAAGATAGTCTGTAAAAGCTTTAGCTCCTCCTTGAGCGTCTCAATTTTTTTATTCCAGCTTTTCTTTCTGTCTTTTTTTTTTTTTTTTTGGGGGGGGGGGGAGTGGAAACTAATGCATCCAGGTAGTTAGATATTTATAAAGTCTAATTCTGGGATATATGCAACATATGAAGCCAATACATGGGCAATAGTGGCAGTGTGCTTAGCCTTGGCTTTAATATTCCTGTGATGTTAACTTGGGACCTGAGGCAACTTTCCCCTCTTGAGAAGTGTCAAAATATATCACGTATTAGTATCAAACATAAAATAAATTCATTGCTAATTTTAAGAAAGAGCTGACTCAATACTTCAGATGATTAACAGGAACAGCAGCTATGCCTTGTACGACATCCAACTTAAACACCATTAGCTAAACAAGAAGCCAAATAACATGAAGTGTTTTAATTTTCTACATTCTTCTACTTTTTCTTTTTTTTCCCTTTATGCTGTGATACAAAATGGTCCCTTAGATGATTTCCTTCATTACTGGCATTAAATGGTGGAGTGATGGACAGATTTGCCCTCTCTAGGTTAGCTCATAACCCACTTCCTTTTCTCTTCCCTCCCTCTCCTCCAAAACATTGCCACTGATATGTGTGTAAGACACTGAAATATTTGTTCCCACTCAGTATATGCAGAGGTGGCAAAGAATGACAATAAAACATCTGCAAGTTATGAGTGCTTCCAGAGAGCACTCTCCAGATGCTGAGTATCTCATGTTATTGCACCTACTGACAAAATACTTATCCTCTGACTGAGCAAAATAAACATTTATTAGCAGTATTTTTCTGCAATTTGTGATGCAAAAAATAAAGAGTCTGGTTGAAATAGAATCACTCTTCTCCCATAATTTCTTTTTTTTTTTCTGCTCACTTACTGTGTTGCTCAGAGAGGAGCCTGTAGTCTGTGGACAAGTCTTTAATATAAGTTAAAATAATTCTCAAATGTCATTTAAGTCAGCAAAATAGGCTGGACTAAAATGGATCCAGGACTGAAGGAGCACACAATAAAACTATTTGTATCATTTTTCTGGCTAACCATTGAGCCACCAGGGCTGAGGATCCTTGCTCCAGCTCCTTATTTGCAGTTGCTAAAAAAACCCTATCACTTGCTATCTGTTCTGTACTGAGCATGCTGGCCTGGCAGACTAAAAGGAATTAAAAAAAAAGAAAATGTCTCTTCAGAAATTAGTTCATGATACTATGTCCATACAATGCAGGCCAGGAAAAGAAGCAGTAAGATATTAATGATGGATCTTTCTACAGAAATATTTGAGAGCTTGGTGTATTATAAAATATATGCAAGCATTTGGTGCTTTATGGTTTACAATGCCCTGAAGCAAATTGTAAGCCATCAGCATCTGGGAGGACCAGAAATTTCGTTTGGGTTTTGATTAATCAAATATATTATGAAATCTTTGCTATGCCTTATCTTTCAGAAAGTCTATTTTTGATATTAATATGTCTCTGCAGATTAGATACAGATTAGATACAGATCAGTTGTTTCACAAAAATAATTCTCTTTATCTTTTTTCTCTTGTACAAAATATTATGTTTTTAAAAATAAAAACCATCAGATAAATATTTAAACACAGATTTTCTTCATGTGGGTGTCTCTTCCATGCTATTTCACTTATAAGTCTTTTTACAAATGAAGCACTTTGAAATGTAGGACCTTTAATATTCTCTAACTTCTGAAACAATCACTAGAGGCCTGTAGACTGCTTCCTAGGAAGAGACAGCCAGTTGTATTTCATTCAGCATCTTTATGGCTCTGTGTCAGAAGCCTGAGTGTTAAACCATGAGTCTCATCCTATTAACCCAGTCATATAACCTTGAGCTATCCAGACTTGCAGATAACAACAGTACCTCTTACATGTGTATCAGTCAGGGTGTGAGCTTTTTATCAGGTACAATTAATGTTTAAAAGTACCTTCATTAAACAGACAACTATGCATATTTTGATTCAAAAATATCTAGAGCAAATTTTCCAGTGTTAGAATAGTAATGTCAGATATTCTACGAGTGTACTAAGGGTCTGTTGGTAATTATATCATAATCCTCTTTCAGCTCTTTGGAAAGGTCTGATGAACTTTCTTCTAATTTCTCTAAACTGGAGAAAATGGATGTTTTAATGTTACAAATGTGCATATCAAAAATGACTCTCAAAAAGAGTGGTCCCAATTACATTTCTGGTCTCTTGCTGTTCATGTGGGCTCAATAACTTATTTGTTTCAAACCAAAAAATTTGTGTACAAATGACAGTTTAGATAAAAATGGACATTCAAGATTTAATAGTTTTAGTTGAAGAAGGGCAGAGCTTTCCGATTCAGAAAGGAGATTTCCTAAAGAAGTGCAGTATTTTCTAAGCAAAATGGCAAAGCTCCTTACCCCAGAGAGCAGAGGTCCAATCCTGTGGGCTGCTGAGCAGCCTGTGCTCTGGTGAAGCTGGCTGGCAGGGACTCAGCACATTTCAGGATCAAGTCCAAAGCACACCAGCTACTCTGATACCAGTGACCTTAAACGTTTTGGTCCACAGTGTCAATGATCCATGAACTAAGACAGATTTATGGTACACAAGTGACAGTAGTGGTTTAAGAAGAGTAAGTAAAGAAGTTGTGTCAGCCTTCACTTTGACTATCCTTGCTCACAATGCATACTTTAAGCCCTGGGTTCACTTTCGTGCCTCATGTTCTGCTTCTTCTGCTCAGACCTCTTCTGTTTATTCATAAAACCTCTTCACACCAAGTAATACATTTTGCTGAGTAAACAATCAGTACTTTGGTAACCAGAATAATTGTACTGACAGGTTTATAAAATCACTACTACACTCCCTGCTGTGTGAATATTCATAAGAGGTACATTAGGACATACATGCGGCCTGAGGCTTCTGGATCAGCTGTGCGCAATGTCCCACATCTGTGCATGCAGAGATCAGCGACCCAGGGAGAGCAGTTGGATGCCCCTGATTCCTGGTCTGCAAGCCTGGCATGTGGCCCAGAAAGCACTAGACATACTGCTCTCTTCTTGTGCTACATTCTTCTTTTGGATGTCCTGCATCTTAAAAGCTACTTTATTTGACTTGATTTTAACTTTTTTTAAAATTTTCTCAATTCTGCCCTGCAGCCATTTTCATTGTCTTTTTGTGAGCAGAGAGCTTCTTAAGCAAATGGACTTTTTTTTTTGGGGGGGTCCACTTGATCCTATGGGAGTGTTCAAGAGGGCTTTCACACCTGGAGCTATCTGGTCACCTCTATTCAAGGCTTGAATTCAGCAGCATTTCTCTGTTGGCACTTCCTGCCACTCTGGGCTCACTCCTACTGACTGCTGAGAGCCCAGATGGGGGCTTGGGAGGGGGAGCTCCTCAATGCAAAAGATATTTGGCCTCCTCCACACTCCATTCCCCTTAGCACCAGCCTGCTTTTTCTCTCCCCTACACATAAATACTTCACGTGCATGCACACACAAATGGAATGTCATATAAATGAGTGGATAGCCTGGAGGTAAATGACTGGTATTAGAGCATTTTTTCAAGATACTGTTGATGGTTTCCAGTGTACACATTGTAAACCTGTGTTTATGCAGGCAACACATGTACAAATGCATATTCCTTTTCTGTGCTCTGAAAGAAAAGCAGATAATTTTGGGACAGAGTAGGCAGGCAGATAAACAGTCACAGTTTAAAAATACATAGGATGATGAATAGAGTTTCAGAAATGAACCATAGTTTATCTTGTTAATTCTTACTGTGTCTGAGTAGTGATGAAAGAAACAATGCCAGAACTCAAGGATATGATGAATAAGAAAGAGCAAAATGACAACCAAAGGCCCTGATGACCAGAAAACAAGCTACAGTTTGTCCCCCAGAGAGAGGCAGTGATGGGTTGAACTTGCCATTAGAGGGAAGATTAAGTGTCCTTGGCTCCTCAGTCAGTTAATTATACACTCAAATCTTCCCAGTATAGCACATAAGCCAGGCATTTTGCTTTTGAATATCTGTATACTGACTACTTGGATTGCTTATTGGTTATTTCTCTTGACAACTCAAACCTGAACATTAAATCCCATTGGCAACAACTATCTGTCAAGAGCAAAAAAAAAAAAAAGATTTGTGTATTTAGTTTTCATTATAGAAGTGCTTGTAGTTGAAAAAATATGTACCTGTCAAGTTTTCGACATCTCGCTGGGGATGCAAGCAATGCTGTTGTGATTTCAAAACCTGGCTGACAAATTCACGTTCCAGTAGTAAAGACAAATCAAGGGGTTTTTTTTCCCTTTTTATTTTTTTCTTTTTTTTCCTCTTTTTGCTTTTTTCACCGCTTTGACAGTCATACATAACAATTTGAGACCTAAGTGGCACTTTGATGCACTATTCCATTATTAAGTGGTATAGTCACTATAGAATAGATGACGGGCCTGTACTCAAGGCATTGTGAATTAAACAGCTTTCAACAATAGGGGAAATTGAATGGCCTAAAGAATTCTGAAACATAAAAAAATAATGATTAAAAATGTGTTTCAGAATCAGCAAGGCATATAATTTAAAATAATGTCAGGTACTGAAATTCAAACTAAAGAAAACAAAGTATGTTTTAGAAGAATCTTTAAAGTTCAGAGGAAACATTAAATAATTAGCAAACATCACTAAACCCACAATTATGAATTTTAAAAATGGCTCCTTGATGAATCTTAGAAAATGAATGTGACATAAAAAACCTTACCTAAAAATTAAAATGTGAATACATAAAGCCTTTTCTCCTCTGACTGTACATTGATAGTATATTAATTGACTAGTTTTGTACTGGTATTTCCTTGTGTCTAAAGGTAGAGTTTTCAACTAAAGAAACATTGACTTAAAGTACTTAAATTAATTCTTTTGTCAATAACTATACAGCTAATCAATACACCTGGAATTAAACAACAGTTTTTGGCCAGAAGGCATGCTAATCCTTGGTCTCTTTTTGTTGCAATTCATTAATCATTCAACTCTTCCCAATTAAAAATTTCCCTGTCTGAATTAGAAAGTTTGAGACACCAAACATCCCACCGTGGCAAATAGAATAAAGAAAATCAAAGAAAGGTTTCCAAAAATTACTTTTTTACTGGGAAAATAAAAATTCAAAAGCTAAGTTGATAACAATTCATGCTATACTTTTAGTTAATAAATGTAAGTAGATATTTTTTCCTATTAAGATAAAAACCAAAAATGTAATACTTGTTATACCCCAGAGCATAATTGGTCATTTATTATCTTTTGTTTTTAAGATTATTAAAGGCTAAAAAATTACTTTTCAAACATTGATCCAGTGAGATTACTGTGGAAAAAAAGACACCAAGCAATGAAAATTCTATTAATCCACAAAGTTCCTAAAATATTTGCTACAATACTTATCTTTCTGCAGTCCCAAAAACTATATCAAACTGATCTCTATCTCTGAATAGGATGTGGATTACAATTTCAGTGCTTAGTACTCCAAATCTTTTTTGTTTTCTTTATTCTGCACTAGAAAGAAAAAACTGAATTATTCCTTTATCCTTTTCAACTGATAATCCTACAAAGCATGTAAAGCCACATTAGAAATGTAGTGTACTTTACAAGATGGCATAGGGTATGACTCATATCTGCAAACAAAGGCCCCAAAACCAAAGAAAAAACCCAAACTTCCCAGTTTGGGTATGATATCTTAAAAGATAAAGGTGATTTGAGTGAGTTACTGAAAAATATTTCATCAATATCCTACTTTTACGTTCTGAGGCACAAAGGGAGAAAAAAGAAATGTAATTATGAGAAATAAAATAAGGATTTTCTTAGTTACAATTCCTGGCCTTTCACTGATTGCAGTAAATTATAAATTATGCAGTCAATGTAGGCCAACAAAAGAAGACATCTTCAAATCTCAGTCAAAGGTAATTACTTAAGTCGGCTGAATGTTCCCTTTTCATAGAGTGTGATCTCTCTTTGACAGCTCACACTGACAGATGACCTTCTCAGCGACGTTCTTATCCTTCGGATCATGAGCAGTGTGCCTCTCTCCCTGAATATCTCTATATATTTGTGACACTAAGCTTTCAAATACAGCTATTGACAAATCAGAACATCAGTCTAAGTGCTGGTCTTCCTATCACTCACAATAAAGTAGCTATCACTTGTGGTGTTGTAGAGCAAGCACATCTCTGAAAAATGAGTTCTCACCAAGTGCTAATTTGACACAGCTCGCTTGCCTTCCCATAATTGCTCTGTCATTGTCAGTTGGCAGTTCGGGCTCATTCCTGGAAGCTGTGCCGTACAATTGGATACAATTACTCCCATTTACCACCACTATTATGCCACTGATGTTGCCCAGTTCGCATATTGACATGCCTCATTAAACCTGGATGCAGGCCATTAATGAACATTGTTAGCATTTCTCTTAAACTTTTTGCCTCTAATAAACAGTCAGTGTTCCATGAAGGAGCACTGCCATCCTTGTGATATGATATTTATTATCTTATGGGGGAAGGGGACTCTGCAAATGGAAACTATCCAGATGCTGTGAGAGAGATGTATGGTTAGATCAGTGGAGAATAGCCCTGATCAGGAGGACCTTTTCCATCAGGGGCATCCTGCCATTAACCAAGTGACCTCCCCTATCCAAGAGAAGACAGGAAGGATAAACACGATAACCTAAGGGCAGCCCAGTCGCTGCAGGTTTCTCAAGGTTGCCCCGGCTCCTGTGGCTCCCCTCAGCCCCCTCCTACCCCCAGGTGGTGCTGCGGGATGCAGCAAAGAGCATTTTGCCCTGGGTCCTCAATCCATTATGTCCAGCTACTCCGATGTGCATTTTTATTCAGAGATAATTATGTGTTGATCAGAGAAGTCAGCGGCTGTCACCCATATGGCAGGCACACCTGCAGTGTGACATAGGTGGTAACGATGGCATGCTCTTGAGCTGTCATGACAGGGACAGGGACTTTATTATGTATATGTCACCATTTCTCTTAGGAAAATTATCCTTTTCCACACAATGACAATAACAGATCTTACAACACTTTCATAAACCCTGTTTCCAGGCCCTTTCCTTGACCTTCATTAAAACTCTGCCTAGCAAATTCACTGCTCTATGAACAAAATGCAAACTTTCCCAGCAAATGCAACTGAGCTTTTGGAGCTCCTTTTTAACCACGTTATGCAAACAGGATGCTTGGACAGTCAGTGGCCCTGCAGAGTAGATCCCACTCCTTCGACAGGGCAATGACAATAAATAGAAAGTCTAGGATGAGGGCTAACTAGCTTTTAAGTGCTAGAAATCTGTCTGGGTCTTAGAAAGTCTTGCACTTAAACCAAGTTCGTAGGAGAAATTTTTCATCTGTGAGTGATAGAAAGAGTCTTTTTGTCCAGCACACCAGAATATTTTCAGCTAGAAGAGACCTACAAAGATCATCTAGTCCAACTGCCTGACCACTTCAGGGATGACAAAATGTTAAAGCATATTACCAAGTGCATTGCCCAAATGCCTCTTAAACACTGATGGGCTTGGGATATCCACCACCTCTCTAGGAAGCCTGTTCTAGTGTAATATAATACAGAATTTTACTATCCCAGAATTATTCTCCCTCTCTTCTTGGCTTTCTTTTCTTCATTCTTCACATATTTCCTTCTGTTGTTTGGTTCATGGCACAACAGAAAGCCTCTGTGGAACTGAAACCCAAGAAGAACACACAGAAAGGCATTTTGTATCCAGGGAGAAGGAAGAAAAGAGAAAGAGCAGCAAGATTTTGCTATTTATCTCAGGCATCTGCAGAAGTTGTATCTAAGTATCAAAAGGAGAAACCGAAAAACTCCCATAATAATGTCTATTATTTAGGTGGATTCTTTTTTACTGCGGACTATTCTAATTACAGTGTTCTCAGTTAAAAATTAAAGATTGACGCGACAGAAAAAATGTAAAGAAAATTGATGTTGTCAGTGTCTTTTCTACAGCTAACTTTCTTATTTTAAAAGCTTCAAAAGTTTGAATATACAGTTTCAGTTGACATTCTTCAACTTTGGGTTCTCTTTCATAAAGATACTCGTATGAGAGTACAAGTGTGTAATATGCCTGCTTGCTGTGGTTGTGCTTAACATATTTCTCCCATTTTGATATACACAAGTCTACTTCCTACAAAATTCTTTCAATAGCAATAGAGTACTTCAGAGTAGAAGTAATTTCTTACATGTGAATGCTATCTATCTGTCTAGAGAGAATTAAGGGACCAGGGAATTTAGCTTGAAATTTACATTTTAACTTTAAATGACTTTAGCAAAAGTTGCTAGCAGAAAAAAGTGTAAAATTCAGGACAGTTGCAAAATTGTGAACTTTCTTAGTCTGTTTTAAATGTAAATATTATACTGTTGAATGTGCTTGTGGGACAAGTATATGAATTCTGGAATAACAAGCCCTTTGGTTCCACTGTGGTACAAATAACCATGTAGAATGCAGAAGTGTATCAAAAGTATCTGAAAACTTTAACTGAATAATCCAATTTTTATACTTAGTAGCTTACTACTTTGTTCACATTGATTTGAATAATTTTCTCCATGATGACCTCAAATTACTTTGACAAATATTAACGCTAGGATATGAATTTAAAGTTCTCAGCTGTATTTCTAAGCAGTTATAATTTATTTAATCAGTTCACCACCACAATTACAAATAATAATATCATGGTACTACATTTAAAAATGGAAACATACAATACCTCAGCAACCATTAAAGTCCATAAACTTCCTGTTGGCATCCTGTATCTGAAGAGGCTATAGAAATATTGCACTTCGCTGGACAAACGAGAACAACAGGCAAAGGAATATTCACTAAAATGTAGGTCATCCAAGAATAATTACCAGAGCTGAAACTGTTTGGGATATAAAAGTTAACTGTTCTGAGAAACAAAAAAGGACTTGTTAATCAAGAAAGGTCAAATCCCTATTTATACCCAGAAACAGCATCACAAATATCCTAGTGATATCTACCTGTGCCATACTGCTCAACATATATGCATTACTGTCAAATGAATATGCAAATTTTCAGATCAGGTTAAGGTGATATACAAAGCTTCTTGAATATCTTGGATATCTTATGGTGCAATATTAAAAACAGGCGGTGAAGCAATAATATAAAAAAAACCTTTTTTTGTAGTTTTTTTGAGGTGGGAGTAGAATATTTGCTATCTGGAAGGTAGAGGTTTTGCCCTGTATTGATACAATTCTGCCTTTTCTGAATCAGATCACAGTTCTTCAGTATTCATGAGACAAAAAACCCCACAATTATCTATCATGGAATAGAATGTCACACTGAAATCAGAGAATATCACGTTGGAAAGAGATCTCAAGGCAAAATGTATAGTGAGGTAAGTTTGAAAGATAAAAATTTAAATACTGTGTTTTTCTTATCTTCTTGTCTGAATAGGAATGTATGATATGACAAGAACCGTATGAGTCAGAGGGTCATATCCTGCATGTAGAAGAGCATTACACAAGTAATGCAAGAGTACCTCTACTTTCCCTGTGAGCCCCACAGCATGCACCTCCTGAGCACATATACACTGAGCAAAAAAATATCCCAATACCTCAAAACTTCAGAGTGTAAAATGGAAAGAGTAAAAGCCATCAAAGAAACCATTACTGCCTTTGATTCCTGAAATGGTAAGTAATTTCTTGAGGTCCTACACAGTAAATCTAAGTAAGAAACTGCTGGATATACATTTTGATATGAATGATGTTCTATGACAGTAGCAGGATAACTTCATCTAAATAGCTGAGGAAGTTTTATATTTATCAACTTCCATGTATCCATTCATTAAGTTGCAGAGAACTAACCTGATGGCAAAAGTGAAAGTAAACAAGCCAAGGCTTTTTTTTAAACTATTGTCTCACATTAGTTGTGGGGTTTTTTTAAAGTTCCTCTGGCATCAGTGGCAGCTCCAAACAGTCTAACATTACAGAGTAAGGTGAGTAACAGAGAGGTTAAAAAGGCTTACTGGAAATACAGTCTATAAATTAGTACCAATTGATCTAACAGGAAGTAAAGAAATAAATTCTTTTTTAGAAAATAACATGCTACGACTATGTTTTCTGGTGTCAGAGAGAGCAGACTAACATAGGGTATTGTACTATTGAGATTCTTTTGACACAAACCAACATTAGAAATTAATAACCATCACTAACTATGTGTATCTTCATCCAGACTCTTTCTGTTGTTCATTCTGCCCAGGTAGTCTCTTGTTTCTTTTCCAGAAAAAGTCTGTTCAGCAGCAATTCAAGTCACCCAACTAGTGGGTTGCACACTTCATCAGGAACTTCTAAATCAGACAAGAGGAAGACCTGGGGGAAAACACGTCAGCCAGTTACCACAGGAAAGGGAAAGAACTGCTCTTAGAAGCATCCTTGAGAAACAAATGCAGGGAGAACCATGGTCCTGCTCTTGAAAGCTGCTATAACATGACAGTGGGTACTGAAACTAATTAGCAGAGTTTCAATTCCTAATGCAACAGCTGCTATGAGCTGCTATAGGGTGGACTATTAACAGGGTTTCACAACAGTGCAAGCTTATGATTAGGGGGAACAAATCACAGAGTTCTGTGAATTTGTGTGCTTATAGCTATACATATTCTGGGTTTGCTTCTTCTACTCCTCCAGATCCAGCAGAAATGTATTCCTAAAAGAAGAAAGTTTACCAAAACAAGTTGTACAGCATACAGTCACTTCATTTCACAAATCAAATGTGACAAACCTAGCTCTCATTTTAGTTGTCCTCAAGGTGGTGGAATGTTATGGTGATGACCCCAGCATAATCTTTAGTATAGGCTAGGCTAAGCTAGGCTAGGCTAGGCTAGGAATTTTATACACAAGGATGTGGTAGAGCCTAGTGGAAACCATTCTGAAGAGACTGGATTGGAATGAAGGTGATGGGGTGAGGGAGCAACTGGCTAAAGGACAGGTTTTCAGCAGATGTGCAGAGAGCTTCTCCATGGAAAGATAGACTACATTTGCACTGTAAGGTGGAGCTGTCAGATAATGGGTGTATGCATATGTATAAAGAAATTAGATGGGCTGAGGGCGGACTCAAATGGCCTGGACTGGCAGCTTTTGGGAAGGGATGGCTCAGAAAAGTTAGCTGCTTTTTCATGGAAAGAATGAATATATGATGAAAAGAAAATGTCTGCCAGCAAGCAGTTTTAGACTGAGAGATAGAAACTTGTGAGTAAGAGTGTATATAATTTGAAAAGGAAGAGGGGAAAGATGAAGAAGCAGGGAAAGATAAAAACAGAAATGAAGATCAGAGGAAGTAAAAAAGAAAAGTTTTGATCCACCCTTCTTGTTAAAGTTGATTCTCATTCTCCATTATGCAAGGGAAAAACTGATGGGTCAAGACCATTTTCTTCTTTCTCATTCATCATCCCTCTCTCGAATTTATCTTTAATCCCCAGATATTACAGAAATGAAAATAAACATATTATAAAAATTGAAATAGATAGATTGAAAAGTGTTGTTCCAGATTTTGGCTTTGAAATCTAGGTAGATTTCATGAGAATGATGGATGACATGTTACGGAATGTTTGCGAACCTATCACTTACGTGAGGCACAATCTGCCAGGCTTCACACATAGCATTGACCTCATGGGTCACCCTGTCATGGTGGGTTCTTCTGCAATGAATAACTGCAACTACCACCAATACCTAGTTAAAATACCCAACCTAAAGAAATGGACTCATGCATTTTTGTTTCCAAGCAAAATTATTTTTTGCTAAAGGTTGTGGGGAGAGATAAGCTAGAATTGAGCTGTGGGCTGTGGGACATGCCTGCAGAAGCACATGGCAGCACAAAGAAGCACATGGCAGCACAAAGGTGCACATGGCAGAACAAAGGAGGACATGGTGGCACAGAGAGGCTTGTCTCCACCAGATCCTGGGGGAGGAGGTGTCACATGGCAGACCCCTACGGAGAGGAGCCTGCCAGGAGCTGATAGATGAGTGAACAGCGAGTGATCATCCAATAGAAGGACATTTAGAAAGTGTGTTGCTGATGTAGCAACATGGGATAGGTCACATAGTGAGAACTGGCACTTAAGAAAATACTGTGCCTTGAAAAATGTATAAAACCAGCTCATTTCTTTTGAATAAACGATTCAGATTTCCTGCCAGTCTGGGTCCATATCTCGGTCGCTCACAAAAGGTAGCAGTAATACCGCATTATTTATTACATGTGTGCTGTCATACTTGACGACACACTAACCCTTTGGATATATTACAAATTAAATGAATTCTGCTGAAGAAAAAATAAAACAGCAAATGAAGACTCTTGGAGCCTGATGCCATGAGATGTTCATCAGCAGAGTCTGACTCAACAGTTTCCTAGTTAACTTTCAGAAGCATAGTGTCCTTCTAGGTGTATGTACCCTGCTGATCTTAAACAGAGCCCCTATCCATGTGCAAAATAACTACACAGGGCAGGGAAGTTTCTGTTGTATTTGGATTTCAATACAGGAATGCTGCTATCTGATAATAAATATAATAGAAGTTCTTCGTTTCTGCAGAGACTGCAGCTTACGAAGGGCTCTGTTACTGATCTGCTCAGTGTTATTTTTTAGAGACCTAAAAAGTACCTTGACTAGTCTTTAATGGCTTCTGTATTTACATTTCCCTGCAGATTCATTTAGTTGGCAGTTGTAGACATTTGTGCCTGATGTTGCATAATTTTTGTTTTTCTGACATAAAACACCCTGCTCATTTTTGTGAAACAAGTGCTCATTATCTGAGTCACCTGAATGAAACATTTACTTCACGACATCAGCCCACTAGATTGCCATACTCAGAGACAGTACATAATGAAGGATGGCCATTTGGGTTTTCTACCAGTCTAGCAGCCCAAAATGCCCTTCAGTTGCCAGAGACCTATGCTAATTCTCCATGGACTAAATTATACATCTTATACAAGAGCTAAGTAGACAAAATTTAAGCCTATAGATAAAAAAGTTATTCTTGCAAATGACCCAATGACAGTAATGAAGACACAGCCTCCAGTCTTTGCATGGATCGCAAACATCATGGATAAGACTCTCCTTCAGCTGAGTGATTAGACTCCCAAAAACACTGTTATCTACAACCTGTTTTAATTTAAGAATTCCTCTGATTTTTCCAGCTTCCTGCTGCCCCTCCAGAAATCCACAGGACTCTGATCTATCAGACTTGTTCCACACCTGCTACCTCCATGTGGATGTTTCAGATGCACTGCAAAACCTATCCATAGTTTCTCTAGAGCTGAACTAATGACCTGAACACCCATTCATGATCAGAGGAAAGAAACAGGTACTGTTATGCTGTTATCTATTGTCCTATTACATACGTCTAATGTAGGACAGCAGAGCAGCACTCTGAGAGAACTTTAATTTCCATTGATTTCATTGAGAATGATTTGGTTGACCTGTTCTGGTGACAGCAACATCTGGACAGGTGAGTCCCACAGCCTATTTCTAACACTCTCCTAAAAGGTATTACCATTACTGAGAATACCTACACCATAACCAACACTCTTGTTTTTGGAAGTCTTCGCTTCTGTTATGTCATGGCCCCTTTCAGGTTTCAAAAAGATTGGTGGAAATGCTGGTCTCAGGCTGAAACTCTGTGCTCTTATAATCAAAGCACTTTCAAAATTTTAACTTAATAAATATCACAGCACTTCTCTGACACAGAATACTACATGTATTATTTTTATTATTGTGCTGATCACCAGTGAGTGCAAGGGGATATACTGCATTCCATTAATTTTTGCAGACTTTTTTTTTTTTGCATTGATCTGTAGCAGGAAAAGAAAGAATTCTTTCTTGTCTAGATCACCAAGTGCTACTAATATATTTTTATAACAATAACTTTACTGTCCATGAGTGTTCCATACTTCTCCACTCATAAGAAGGCAGTGACCAGCACTCTGACTTGTCAAACCAGATAACTGGGATGTCACAAAAAGTCTCAGATTTTGGAGCAGCTCCTACATTTTTTTATGATAGACTGAAATGTAAACCACTTTATACTACATTTCAAAAACATCTGCCAGTTATATGTGTTTGACTAAGCTGTCTTCAAGTACTCTTTCAGACTTAGATCAACATTCCCCTTGTGGGGCAGAAATTTCAGCACCTCATTGCTATCTTCTGAGCAGCTGCAAACCACAGAACAAATGTACATTGTTTCCTCCTCTAGAGAGACATCTGCCTGATGGATAATAGCTCATGTCTGCTACTTCTCAGCCTGGTGGCCAAAATCTATGCCATGAGTTGGAAGATGTTATCTTCATAACCCAGTGAAAAGTTAAGCAGAAGAAATAAATGTACTCACAATTAGACCACAATAAAATTTGTGAATATAAAGAGATACAACAGAATTTCCTGGTAGCTCTGGTTTTCTGATATCTCACTGATTTGAAATGTTTGATTTTAATGTCAATTTAATATTGGTTTTGTAATTATCTATGTGTGTATGTGAAGCTCCCACTCAAAACAGTTTTTTGCCTGCAAAAGTTGCCTTTTACTACTGCCCTGAATACTTCTGAGCTATGTCGGTACTTATTGCACATATTTGCTCAACATTTTGTTAATTTTTAAATTGTTCAGGTGAAGATTTTTATTTCTTTGTGTCATAGCACTCAGCACACCTAAACTGTAAAATATCAGAAGTTCTCCCATATAAGCAATATATAGGCAATATGAATGAAAATAATTTTCATTCATTAAGTTTCATGGCAATGAGTTTGATTTTCCAAAACAATACGAACATTATCAACAACACATGGCTTGCTCTCATAATGCTTTAATTCTATTCTATTATTTTTTTCAAGTCCGAAGTTTATTATGACACTAGTAGTGTGCAGCACTGTGTCTCAGGATGGGAGTTGTATTATTTTAATAATATTCATAAGAACTCATTATGCAGTCACTGTAGACAAAATAGTTTTTGAATAAAGAATTCTCTCTTTGAGTAACAGTTAGAAAAATAAAGATTTTTGTTGTAGGTGGAGACTTTGGATGTTCCCATAATGTACTTACATTATGTAAGTAATACAATAGAATACTATTGTTGATGGTGTTGTCAAACTGAAATGTGAAGAAAGATACCTTTCTTCTCCATAAATTGTTCCAGTTAAAAACACAATGAAAGAGTATTTTACAAATACTCTTTTAGTCCAAAAGATTTTCAGATTTCTTGGTTCCAGATACAGAGAACTTCATGCCAGAGAAATTTTTAAGTTGGAGTCTTATAAAGAGTGACAAGTTAACACCTTTTTAATGATGAATTAATGGGCAGTAAAAGCATTGCAATTCCAGTATGTACAGAACCTTTTGTTTAAAGGCACAGATTCAGTGAGCGTGGTTCTGTGACCTTTGTGGTACCAGTAAAGGTTGGGTTCAGTGCAGGCAACATTCAATCAGTCTTTCAAGGTTAACTACACATGCCAAGCTGGGAAATGAAACAATTACTAACAAATTTTATGGGTATATTCTGTCAAATTTAAAAGGCAATAAGAAGTCTAAATTAAAAGTATGCCTCAAGAAAGTACCCAAAAAGTAAAAAAGAAATTAGGAAATTTGGATTGGTTTTTTTGGTTTTTTCTTCTTCCTGAAGTTGTCATTCTGAACTAGGCACTGAAAATATTGGTGGAACTAAAAAAGGTATGTGGGAGACACCACATACTGTTGGAGGGAAAAACCCACAATGGAAAGGGCAGAAGTGCTAAGGAAGGATGACATCAGTCATCACCTGGGCAACATTGACACAGTGAATGTGAATGATTAATTACACTGTAATTAAATTTTAATTAACTTTACCCTGCTTTCCTTATTTTAGAACGTTAAATAAACTTTATTTTATGGTATTTGCTAAACCAATGAGCAGAGTCTAGAATTCTGCTCTAATTAAAGTCAGCAATATGGCAAAACTGTGTGCAAAACATAAATGTTTCTTTGTAACTTAAGTAGTTTCTTGTCTTTTCTAACACTTTTTTTTTTTTTTAATACTTCCCATTAGTGGCAGTACATTGAAGTCTCAAAAAATATTTTATCATAATCTTGCATATTTCAGGAAAAACAGCAAAGGTATTTTTCACATAACTAAATGATTTCCCAAAATTCACATGCACATTTCTTCCCTGTGCAACTGGAAACACACTCAAAGAAATAATAACAGCTAGAGCAGGAAGTTGAAAAGAGCAGATCTAAAGTTGCTGTTTAAAAGGTTTGCACCAGGAGTAGAAATATCTGATATTGGAAAAATACATTTCTGTGTATTTGTGGGCTGATTCTCAGTCAATGAATTTCACCCAGTGGATCCTCTGAGATCTTTCAAAACTGTGTTTTTGCATGTGGTAGAAAAATATTAAATTCTAAAATTTATATTTTGTCATTTTGGAGTAAGCAGAATTTTGCCATTGGCTTCAACTCTGGATGAGCAGTGATACAAGCTATTAAAACATTAATTTTTTCCCCTTTAAAAAAATCTCCTTTATTAGAAATCAAATTTCTTTAACAAAATATATTCCATTTTGAAAATGTCACTGGATAACTCCATACAGGATGTAGTTCCCAAAGAGAAATCAAGACCAGCCTCTAGCCTGCATTCAAGATTAGCACTCTGCTTTGGCTTTCCTAAAGATCTCCCCACTCCAAACTTGTGAATGTATTTAGAAACTCTCTTTCTTTATTTTTGGGGCTTTATTTTTCTGCCTCAAAATCTCAAGTAAATGCAAATAAAAATAAATTCTTAGTCAAGAGAATTCTTGTTTTCAAGCCAGCTATTCCGTCTACATTTCTAAAGACTATTATCTTACTCTAACTTACTTTATGATAAGTAAAGGTCTGGCTGTCCAGTTATGCCTGTGAAAGGGGAAAGCTCTGCTGTATTTGTTTTGTAACTGATGACTGGAGAAAGCCCCTTCCTTTTCTCTACTGCTTTTCCTAGTTCACCAGTGTGCAGGAGCAGCACCTTGTTGCTCCAGTTATCTACAAGAAATCAGCACTGCTGTATGCCTGGATTCCTCCTCTGTTCTTCTTATCTGCCTGCTCTACTGGTCCCCTTTACAGGCATAATTATAATTAAGTTATATATCCTGTTTCATATGCCTGGGCAAAGTAGATAATCTTCTGATCTCATATCCAGCTAAGACAGAGGAAGAAGAATTTTAAGGGAAGAAGAGAATAATAAAAAGTGTGGAGGTCAAATCAGTCAAGTCAAAGTACTTCAGAGGGAAAAAACATCGCATTTGAAACAGGCAATTGGAACAGCAGGAAAACATACTTATTTCTTAGAGTATGAGCTGGCCCATAGCAGAAGAGGTTACTCAGACAGAAGGTGGAACGCAGCTATAGGGGAGAGAAAGACAAATTCTTGCTGATGTCAAAGTCCTTGGTTTTCATTTCACTAGCAAGGAAAAAAGATGGCAGTGATATGTGAAAAAAAAAAAAAACCCACAAGTTTTTGATGACCTGCTACTTATTTTTCAACATGTTCACTTACTATCAGCTAATTGAAGAAGGGGAAAACTGACACAATTCAACAAGTGAAATATAAAAGTTCAACCTGACACCCGTTCAATTTTGACTTTTGCAATAACATAAAGTAACAAATGCACTTAGGTAACATGTTTTTTTAAAAAAAATTAAAATATTAGTGAAAACCGTTACACCTTTCTACATAGTTACCTGTATATTCCTTTGTCTCCCAAGGGATGTCAATCGAATTTCAATTTATCAGCTCTCCATTTCTTTTTGTATTACTCTGATGTATAGATTAACCTATCAGACTCAAACCCCGAGGCTTTGACCTCTACTCTCCGTTAGGTACTTCAGGATTTTCTTCTGCAATGGCATCTACACAAAACCTGTGGTGGAGAGGTTGTGGTGCAGTTAGGGAAAGCTAATTATAATTAATTAATCAATTTATTAATGCTTTGGAACATTCAAGTTCTTTGATGGCTCCCTAAGTAACCTCATTATCTTATTTTCATTACCTTCCTCTTGTCTATTCCCTTCTTTATTTTTGTGTCAGATCTGCTTTCTGCATCTAGTTTGAAATTAGATTCTTCAAGGCAGGGACAATGTCAGACCTTGTTTGTACAGTAGCCAGTGTGTTTAGGCCTTATCCTGACTGGAGCTTTTAGACACAACTGTAATTAATTATCATTTACGGCTGAGACATAGGAATGTTAAATGCCTTGTTCAGGGTGTCAAAGCAAGTCAGCTGCAAATGAAACCCAGATGGCATCTTTCTTTACTCCAACTGAAAGACCACTGCTTGTTCTGAGGGACTTCTGCACTGAAATTAATGTTCTAAAGTATTACAAAATATTCCCAAGAAGAAGGATGGTGGTTTTTATTTCCACAGACTTCTCAGAGAAAAAGGCCTCAGATACCTCTTATGTTAAAATACAGATCTTTTTTAATCTATAAGTACAGAAGCCTCTGGTTGCCATAAAATAACTTCTTGCCTATTCTCAATCAAATCTCTTTGTTTTATTCTATACAAAAAAATTTCAGTATGGCGTGGAGCTACAACAGATTTAGAAGATTGAGAGAATGTGATATAAAAATATGGCCCTGAAGAGGGGACTGGCAGTTTCTGCGGTAGATGTCTTGTACTGAAGGGGTATCACAGGTAGGAGTGGCTGCTCTTGGATACACCTTTGCAACATTTAAGACTACAAAAACTCATACAGAATATGCCTAATTCAGGAATTGACTCTTATCTGTTAGTAGGTTATTTCTATACCTCCAAGAATTTAAAACAATAAAAGATGATATATATTCAGCCAAATCCTTCATACTTCAACTTTGAATTCACTGAGCTACATAGTTGAATAAATTCAGCTGTAGCCTTTATAAATCATGGACTACAGACTGCCATAATCAGATCTTTTCTATTGTTTCTACCATCAACAACAAACTTGAGAGAGGGACATGGCTGTAGTGTTCTTACTAATTAGTTGGAAGGAGACAGACTTGTCAAAGGCTTGACAACAAATAAATATATATGAAAATTACTGAGTTTATGTGCATCTGCATGAGTGACTGTCATGTGGTGTGTTTTTTCAGGGATGGGGTGGAAATGTTCTTTGATCAAACCAGTTCTGGAAAAGAAACATTATTTAAAACAAAGCTTTCAAGGAAGTTTTAGGAAAAGCATAAAGATTTTATGAGAATTCTTAAGTATCTGTGGATCCTAGGTTATAAAACAATAAAGAACCTGTACAAAACACCTTGAAATATGTGAATAAAATTAATTGTGAAGCTAAACTTTAGATACAGAGATTATATTTAACACCTGCAGTGGTAATGAAATAGACATTAAAATCTGCATCTGAAAAAACAAAACAAAACAACACAAAGACCAAAATAAACCCTTTCTTAGTAATTTGCAGATATCTAAATTCATCAGGTGTCTCCTTTGGTGTTTTGAAACTCCCTAGACTCCAGCGTTTCTCCAGTGGGCGTGTCCAGAGCACTCTGCCCTGCAGCTGGGAAGATCCTGCCTCTCCTCAAAGTGTTGGTTTGCCTTATTCAGCATGACATAACCCAGTGCTAACATACCTGAAAGTTCAATATGTAAGAGAGATACTGTGGCTACACAGGTCTTTTAGTCCCAAATGAGAGTGCTTTTTTGAATATCATCTGAAGTTATCCTAACACAGCACACTTTGTTTGGCATCATGGGTTGGCTTTGAAGCATGAGAATTGCATTCCATTCAAATGAAAATAAATCAGCATACATGGTCTAGGAGTGCACCAAGATTTACATATCTGAAGTTAGAGGAAACTAATGGTTTGTAAGATACAGCTTACTGTTACCTCATTAGCTTGGAGTATGCACATTTGAGTCTTCCCACTTGAATGCTGAAATCTGCCAAGAATGCCTTATTTGATCCTAATCTGACTCTCCTGATATTCTCTGACATGGCCAGGATGCTAAAAAAAATCTACTTTTCCAAACAAAAGTGCTACTGAATATACCTTATATATTAACAACTATTTCTGCTCTGGTTTTTTTGTTTGAGGTTTGTTTTTCCTATGATAGCTGAGGGAAGTTATTTCAGAAACCAGGGTACCTACTTCTGTGTTTTAGCTAACTAATTACAGGAATAATTGTTCTTGTAGTCAGACTCTCTTCCTGAAACTGGAAGGAATTTACCCTGGCTACATCATGACAATGAATATATTTCTAGTTCCAAACAATGAATTTCTGCTGAAAAAATCATGTCTGTCGAATACTTAGCCCTACTGAATAGGCTCCACAGCTTGACACAGATTTTTAACTTCAGTGCTAAAAACCGCCAAGTCTCATTGCCTACTCAGTATTGCCTCTCTCCTTGCTCCTGTATCACAAGACCATTTCATATATGAATTTATTTTGTTTTCCAAGTTCCTTAGGTAATTTCTACTCACAGAATCTCAAACACAAGCCAACTTTTCTTTTACAAATTACAGCCTTCTACTAATACTCCGCTAAACATATTCAGTCTTATTTTTGGGTCATTTTCTTTATCCTCCCTATTTCTCTAAGTTGTGGCTACTTACATCCCTTCTTTATAATCTTTCTTTGAAGGTATTTATAGACTCGTATCATGTCCTGCATAAATTTTTCCTATTCTCAAGTATATAAAATTAGATGCCTCATCTCTTTGCTTACATCTTTTTGTTCAATGTACAGCTCTTGTTCTCGCTGCCATTTTTTTGCATTTCACATGTAAATTGAGTGGCTTTTACATAAAAAATTTATGTGAAATTTACTCTTGCTAACCCTGGCTAGATGCCAAGTGCCCATCAGAGCTTCTCTTTCACTCTCCTCCTCAACTGGATAGGGGAAAGAAAATAACAGTGAAGGGTTCATGGGTCAGAATAAGGACAGGGAGACATCACTCACCTATTACCACCCTGATAAAAAAGGTCAAAATAGATTTGATTTTCCCAATCAAATCAGAGCAGAATAATAAGAAATAAAACCAAATCTTGAAGCACCTTCTCCCCACCCCTCCTTCTTTCTCAGGCTGAACTTCACTTCCAATTTTCTCTACCTCCTCACCCCCCAGCAGCGTAGGGGGACCGAGAACAGGGGTGGCAGCCTGTTCATCACACATAGTATCTGCCACTGCTCCCTCCTCAGGGAAAGGACTCTTCACACTCTTCCCCTGCTGTTTCTCCCACGGGAGACAGTCCTTCATGAATTTGTAGTTTTACATTAACTGGTCCAGTATGGGTCCCCTTCCACAGGGTGACACGGTGCATGGGGTGGCAGTGGAAAGAGTGCCGCGTCTGTCCCAAAAGCATTCCTTGTCAGAGCAGCCCAGGGGTGCCACGTAAACACGCTAGGACACACTCTGACACACCAGAATCGGTGGATACACATAGCCACTCACACATACAGAGCCAGATAGCTTCTGCAGCGTTTCCACGGACAAAGAGGGGGGACGGGTCCTTTGCATAGAGTTCCAAGGGGTTTATTGAAGTCCACACCCAAAGTGAACCAAGGACAAAGAACCCAGAACACTGAGGGGTCCAGAGTTTTACACAGGGTGGTAACAGGGGCAGGCAGAACATCAGAGCCCAATCATCTGAGGGCCAAGGGGTGGAGAGGATGTGGGGTGTCAGAACAGTGACCAATGGGGAAGGAGAGGGGTGGAACAAGGGAACTGGGAACCAGTGGGGTATGAAGGAAAGGAGAACTACCTAGAACATGGACTTAAAAGGGGTGAAGGGGGTGGTAAGGCAACAGGCCAACCAACTGAGAGTAATTAACATAGGGAAGCAAGGTTTTGTGGGATCTCGCCATGACCTGAAGGGTGGTCTTAGACCTCTGAGCCTGCCCACCTGCAGATCCCCACTGTTTTGGGGCCCTGTGGCTCTTTGGTCAATCCTCTGGTAGACTTAACCACCGCAACAACAGAGTGTAATTCTTCAGTAACCAGCTATTCCAGTGTGGGTTCTCCATGGGATCAGAGATCCTGCCAGGACCTTGCTCCAGCATGGGGTTTCCCACAGGCTGCAGGTGGATCTCTGCTCCGCCATGGATGTCCATGGACTGCAAGGAGACAGACTACTTCATCAGGGTGCTCGTGATGGGCTGCCTGGTGAAGCTCCTCCCCCTCCTTTTTCACTGGTCTGCAAAATTGTTTCTCATATAGTCCCACTCACTCCTCTCTTCCCTACTGTTGCTGTGCATTTTTTCCCCCTCACCTTTCTTAACTGCGTTATCCCAGAGGTGCTACCGCTGTCACTGCTGGGCTCAGCCTTGGCCAGTGCTGGGTCTGTCTTGGAGGTGGCTGGCATTGACTCTGTCAGACTCTGGGAGAGCCTCTGGCAGCTTCTCACAGAGCTATCCTTATAGCCCCCTTACTACCAAAACCTTGCCATGCAAGACCAATAGACCTTTCAACCTTTTGAAAAAAAGATTAAATAATTTTGAATCTCTGTACAGCTAACATTCCATCTCTCAGGCTAATCCATATCTGAAAGACCACAGAGAGAGGAAATACTTAGATAGTATTTATATAATACTCCTTTCAATCCTTAAGTGATTTCCAGAAAGTTATAAACAGGTAAATCTGTCCATAGATTATGGTAATTTGAGCCTAGTATTTTTTTACCTGTATTTCTGAGGAATGGATATTATTCAATCAGGTTCCACATGTCTGCACTCCTTTGTCTGTCTGCTCCTCTCCAGTAATTCTCTAATCTGCTGGCAATTTTAGTTTCAGACACATTTGAGAGAGGAGTAGAATCATGATAAGTATGTTATTTCTTTAAGATTGATGAAAACAAGCGATTGGGTAGAAAAGATGGAGAAAGTTACTAACTTTATCTTCACAAAGAAGAGAGCTTTACAGTAAGATAGCGCAGTTTTATTAGGCACCAGTTTGCATTGGTGGTTTCTGTCTCACAGTTTCCCTAGTATTTGGTAATTCAAAACCCCTAAACGAAGTTTTCCCAGTGCCTAATTTTCTTAAATGCAGCTGTTCCCTGTGGATTCTCTATGCTGTAAAAAGGCATGAGTTTATTCTGCAATCTAGTATAATTCAGTTAAGAATTATCAGTCAACCCCAAGACACAAATCTACTTGCAATCAAGCTATTTATTATTTCTTGTGATGCTTGTTATGTATATTTGTCGCCCTTGTTCTTTCTTAGGTTTGCTACTTTTCAGATAGCTGTCATCTACCCTTTTTATTTGTTTGTAGTCTCCTTTGATTGATAACTAGGTTGACTCTCCCCTCAAATGAAACTTTGCTTCAGACATATTGTCCCCACATTTTCTCTGTTGTGCTGATATTTGGAACAGACGCGAACCATTTGCTCCTGCTTGATACCATGTCTGTTCCAGCGCCCCAGTTTCTGCCCCACTCGATCCACGCTAATTAGCAAAAGAAATGGAAGAGGTGTTTGCTTTGTAAAGAAGTTGAACAATTATTCTACTTTGATTCTTGCTCACCTTCTGCCCTTAGTTTCCATCTTTGGGTGTTTTATATAGAATGTAAACCCTGATTGCAAGTACATACATTCCCCCCTGCTTTTCTGTGGAAATCATTTTTTGCATGATGGAAATTGTAGCAGAGTTAAACAGCCAAAACATCTGCATTGCATGGCAAACAGGATTGCTGAAAATTTTCAAGTTTGGAGCTAGACTAGCTAATGAAAGTAACTCAAGAGATGAGTTTGGACTTAAGCCAACACTCTCAGGGATTCAGAGTTAGGTACATGAAAGGACACTGGCACTAATTGCCACTGCAGGTGTCTAACTCCAAGTTGAAGTCTCAGGTTGCTTGCTAAGGCTTAGCACTTCAGGCTCAAGCTGCTGAGGTTATCACCTGTAAATTTCTTCCTGGATGCAAGGACTAGATGCTGGATATGCATAGAAGAACTTACATTCTGGCAGTGCAGTTTCCATTTAATTTTTACATAGGTCTGTCTGCCCAGCATGCTGACTACAGTGTTTTCAGCACAAGTTTCCATTAAAGCTCTTGACCCTGAACTTGGAGCCCAGTATTTCAGTATATGTAACAGAGTGCTTAAAAGACTAGGAACTGCAATCTGGCACATCAGTCTTCTATGAGGATTTAACTTTGAATACTAAACAGTCGCCCAAAAGTGACATCTGCAATGGCCTTTGGGTACATTTCAGACCTGAAACTTTACCAAACAAGACCCACAGGACTCCTCTGTCAGTTCTTTCAGCATCCTACAAGTTTGTCTACATTTAGAAGCAGGAATGGGATATGTGGTGCTTCGCTGATCTAGCTCTTCATGCAGCTGGATGGCACTCGGACATAGAGTTATGCAACCTTACAAACTCAAGCCCCCTACAGCCCATACCCTCTATATGGCCACACTTTGCAGCTTCACAGCTGTCACTTTGAAGCAGTATCTACCCCAGCTGCACAAAGGGACTGAAAAATGGACAAAAACTATCAAACACAAATCCATTCTTAAAAAATAACTTATCATTACTTGAGGAACCTGTAGTTACTATTCACCTATGAGTTTAACTGGCTCAATTCATAAAGTAATTTGATGAGTTTTAAACTTAAGTGAGAACTGTCAGTGTCAATTGTGTCTTTGTTATTATTTCTGATGCAACAACTCAGTCATGTTCTACCACATGCACCTTCCCTTGGGCATGGCATTGTGCACCCATTCCATATTTATCCTTTACAAAGTGATTTCCTAAGTCCACATTTGGTGCTTGATTTCAGAGTCAGACACAATAAATATCCACAACTACAGGACTGCTGAAGAAGACAAGGATCAAGAAACAGCAAGGGACCAATACTAAGCCAGCTAGTAGGAAATATGGTTGTATGGGGAGTGTCACCCATCTTCTCAGTTTAAGCACTGACCCCAGAGTTTATGTGAGATTGGCAGTCAGGGCCTCAAGTTCTCCTGCTGCCCCAAAAGTAGTTTTCCATTGAACAGTAAATTTAGTAATTTCTTGTGGGAGGAGAATGACAGATGGTTGTACAACCATTAGACTTACACGTAAGCTTCCTTGTGCTCATGACATCATTTAGTGCTTTTCTGTTCTCACCTCCCATCCACTGTCCATAATTTTCATAGGAAATATGTGGTGGCTGGTTAGCCTGTGGCACAAGGGACAGAGAGAGCTCTTGGTAAGATGGTCTCTGGTGCCAAAGACTTACCGGTCATGGTGAGGGAAAGAAGCCTCTCCCAGAATGCCATGTTCTGTTATGGTAATCTACCCCAGTTCTGCTTCCCTGGTTAGCTCTTGGTGGGTTAGCCACCCCCCCCCCCCCCCTGTATTTAAGCCTGAGTCATCCCATGATCTGGGTCATTTGCCTCTGGAAAGTTTTGTAGGTAGTAGCAATAAACTGCTTTCTGTGGAAATCTATGCAAGGGCCCTTCCTATCTCTTTGCTGCCGACTTAATTACTGAAGCTGTCCATGCATCTGTGTGTGCACATGTGTGTGAGTATATTGAGCTGATCCTGCTGAGAGGTTTCACTGTAGAGATGCTGTTTAGAGATCACTGCACATCGCACTCTGGCACAGGACCCCACAGAGCTGGCGAGGGACAGTAATAGAAATGTATGTAGTCACTGCACAGTTTTTTATGCTCAGACATTTTCATGGATATCTCTGAATTCGGATGACAAACAGTTTGTAGGACTCCGATTTGTTATTTATTCATTAATTTTGAATTTCAGTTGAACACTGTGGATCTTTATAATTAGCCTACCCAAGTTGATCTCAGTTCTAAAAGTGGAAAATTATAATACTTAGTCTATAAACATGAATTTTCTGACTAGAACAGAGAGGTCCAATAATTTTCAGAAGTAAAAATTTTTAATTGTTCTCATTTTGGGTGTAAATGCCTAAATTCTTTAAAAATAGCATTTCAGATCCATATCTCTTTTTTCATATCTATGTGCTTCAGAAACTTGATAACCCTCTCATACTTGCTTTTATTGCCAAGAGCCAGTAACTTGCTTTTAAATCAGTGCTGTACTGTCCAACATATCTGTATTCCAGCACCTAGTCGTCTCCTTGGGAATTTGTGAGATACCAGGCTGCAGGCAAGGTCAGAGCATATCCTCAGTATTAGGTCCAAAAGGACACTCTTTCCTATATTTTAAAAAATCCTACTGGGTTTCCTGGATTTCAAATTGAAATAGATGTTCAAGAAAATTTTTACCCAGCATCAATACTTTGTCTGAACACAGAAGCACAGAATTAATACTTTGAAAATCCTCTTGGCAGAAGAGTGTGTATAAGTACTTTGGTACTGCAACAGTGGTTGCAGGAGAGAAGGATTTGTTGGCATATCACCTGTAGCTTTGGAAATACCTTTTATATCTGCATAATGGACATGACTACTCTCTTTAATCTCTTTAAAATTTTGCCTTTGGTGCCCAAGCACAATTAGTGAATCTTCAGTACTTTCCATGGCTGAGATAACAAAGTTGTCATTAGAAATAAGATGGATTCCAGTAGTGACCACAGTGATGCTGCCTGGCACTCCTAGATAATGCTCTCCCCTGAGAAGCCTTACCCTAGTAATTACTTTCCTCTCCCTTTTGTCAACCTATTTGAAATCTATCACTTTTAATGAGTATTTATCTCCAAGTCAGTAAATCTGTATTAGGTAGCACTTCATATAATGTCTTATTTTAGTCCATTATCCTTGGTACTCTATCCTATCTACACAGGCTTCATTCCTACAATTTGCTCCATGTTGACCGAACCCTTTGTTCATGCAGAGCCCCTTGGACTCCACCACCATTCCATATGGATCTAAGACTCCATCTGCATGGATAAATGGTGAGATCTGGGTCAGTAATTACAACATAGAAAGTGATTAGATTTTTTTAAAGCATTGACTATTTTTAATAAGCTTACTTTTAATTATTAATTGGAATCCCCCTAAATATTCGCATATTGATTCCCTTGTATGCCTGAATATTATGCCTAGAATCTATGAAAAATTAATTGGCCAGATTTTTCCCAGTTCTTTCTTCCTGCTGTATAGGGTTATTTTTAGTCTCTGAATCCCTAGCTTGATTAACATTATCTGCAAAAGTTCAAAAAGTCCTTTGGATAGTTCCTTAAAATATTCAGGTGCACCATTTTTAAATGTCCAGATGCATCTTAATTTTGTGCAATAGTAATTAGTAAGCAGAGAAATTATTAGAGGGCACATTAAGAGAGATAATCATCAAAGATGTTCAAGTCAGTGAACTGCAACTTGCAGGGTCAAGTACTGTCCCTACAATTAGAATCTGCATATTTTTATTAGTATAAACAAAGCTCATGACTGCTTTTGTCCTTTGAATTATTTAGCCCCAGTCAGGACAGAGGCCTTGTTGTTCTTGGTAAAATACAGAGGAGGAAACAATCCTTCTCAACAGGCTCAAGTTCATCATGAAAGTTGCACGTGATTAAATCATTAATTTGATAGATATTCCAGGTAGGGAAGGATTACAGCCAAGAAAAGGGCTATCTCCTTAGGAAAAAAGCTCTTACTGAATCAAGGTGGAAACTTTGGGACAATGACCAAACCTTTTAATTTGTTGACAAGGACTATCTTAGCAGCTCCTGACACAAATAGAGCTCACTACTGTTTTCAGTCAGCAAGGAAGGTAGTCAACTGTAGTGGTGGCAAATGGAATCCATGAAGGAATACTGCAAAAAACCGCTGTGACACATGTATGTTCCACCTGCAAAGAATGATCAGCCAAAGATCATAACCTCTGCAGATCAACAGCAGACAATGTAATCACCTTCAGTGTGAGGAGAAGACAAATATGGGGCCAATGGTTTTTCATTTTTAATTGCTTCGTGCATATTTGGGAAAGGTCCATGTAAGGAAGATCATCTGTCTTCTCTGCTTTGCCATGGTCCACACATGGATGCAATTGTATTCACACAGCAGTTTGCAAGCGCAAGCCTGTAAATACATTTAGTAAGTTACAGGCAGACATAAACTAAAACCATGTGTATTTGCTTTTGAGGCAGTCAGCTTCAGTAGTGTTGTCAGCACCTCTGAGAGCCCGCCCCAGGTGTAGATGACCTTATTCACTATAAACACATTCAGTGAAATAATTCTGATGTTATCCATTTATGAGGATGTTAAGAGGCACAACACCGCCCAGTTCTTAGGTGTTTCACTGAGGAATTTTTGGAACCTGATTACACGGGAAGGGCTTTCACTGGAAAATCTTGAAGCAATTTTTCTAGGATAAATTTTTTTGCTGTTATAAATGAAGATTTATTCATGAAGAGACAGATTTAGCTACAAGCAGTAAGCAAGCGTAAAGATTTTTCCTTGCTTCAGATGTCAAACTAAAGCCTTATTAGGACAGGCACTGGCCTCTGGATGGCAGGACACTTGATTTTGGAAAAATCAGAGCTATGAACTAGTAATCTAGACTCAAATCATCAAAAGTAGTTTCAGCAACGTGAAAGCCTGTAGAGCTCCTATGGGTTCCACTGAAAAAGGTTTAGGTTTTTAGGTTCGTGAAGCAATCAAGGGAAAGTTTCATCTCACCAAGAACATAGACATCTACATTTATCAAAATATTTCACAAGATCCCTTCCTACTGATATAGGTTTATTACTAACAGGGCATGTGGGGTTTTTAACAATTGTTTTTAAGCATATAATGTTCTGTGACTGCAAATAGCCTAGAGGAACCCAAATCTACTCTGTACTAAATATTTTGATAACTTCTTAAAAATTGATCACATATTTCATGTAGAAGAATACTCCCTCTTAAAAAGGGCAAAGATTGACCTTCATTGTTCTCTTTTACTGTGGCCTTTACCCCATAAATATGTCATTATTCTTTGTCACATGTACAATGATCTTGACTCTCGGCATTTTAATTAATTAATTAAATTTATTGACTAGAAGCTCAAACTTTGTGTTATTGCATTGAGTAAACATTACTTTAATTGTATATTAAGTAAACATCTTCCCTTTCCTTTCAGCAGGTTCATCTTCAGTCAAATAGCCCTGCTTCTCCCTTCCCAGCCTCAGATCCTCTTGTTTTCTTCATATATTCCCCTTAGTCTATCCCAGTTCCTTTGGTGAGGTGTTGAGGAGCAGAAGTGTTTGGGGACACTGTGTGATGGTTAATTTCAGATCCTCAGCTCTTCCTGATGTTGCTCTGCTCCAGAATGGATTGCCATGGGATACAACCTCTTTGGGGTTTCCCTGACGTGATTTTCCTGTGAGCCTTTGTCACTCAGAGGTGACCTCCTCTGACACAGAGCTCCTCCTTCCAGGCCTGCATCTTGAGCTATTCCTCCAGCAATGTCTCCTTCAATGCATCTTCTCAATTTCTTCTTCCCCACAGCAGCATATAGTACTTTTGAAACCTGCTTTAGCAGAGGAGCCATGTGCTTCTGTGACTTGCTGAATTTTTACCACATGATGGAGTGCTAACACTTGTTTCAGGGCAGCTGAGCCCAGCTGGGGACAGCATAAGACAATTTGTGGCATATTCCCTCAGAGGACAATCTGCACCATCTTGTCAAAACCCTGAAACTTCTGTCCAGCGCTTCAATAATGAAGTTTTGTATTTTTTTTTTTTAAAGGGCATTTATAGAAGTTAGAAAAGACTTGAAGAAAAAGGGGAGAGAAGACATTTGAAAAAATTAGAGAAATCAAGACTTCAGGAAAGAGGATTTTAACACGGGTCTTGAAGATAAGGATATCATGTAAGTACCTGAAAAAAGTTCCAATTTGGTAAACACAAGACCTAAACCACAGCCAGAGCTCAAATGATGAGTTGTGGACAGAGAAACATAAACCTAAAGATTCAAAGGCTCATTAGCAAGAAAGCTGAAATTATTTGAAATTATGGTCCACCAAACCACTACTCTTTATCTCTTGCCTTCCTCTTGATATGCATTTCACACCACAGGTAAAGGGTTAAATTGTCAAAAAGGGCTAAGGTTATGACTTCTGATTTTAAAGTAAACTTCCTGCCAGTTGCCTCTTATTCCCCAACCTACAGTACACTATATCTCAATGGAAGAAAACTGAAGCAGAAGATAGATGATAGAAATCAGTGAGGCGAATAGTACAGCTGAAGGGACTTTCCCTTGATATAAGATGTTTGTGGTGTAATTTCTTTTTCAGAAAGAGTTAAAAGGACACTGACGAAATTCAAGTATATTTTGTTGGTGAGGGCATCTGGCCAAGAGACCTCTCCTCAAAACCTTCTTTCATCTGAATTTGTATTCTTCATGAAATATAACCATGGATAGACATATAACCACAAGTCTATCTACAAGTCAGAAGTTCACATCTCACTGTATCATGGGTAATTGCTGATATATTAAAAAAAACCAAGGTGAGGCATTAGAGAGAATAATTAAAAAGTGAGTATCATCCCTTGTTTAGGGTGCTCTTCCACTGCAGGAAAGATCTCACATTAAATCACAGCTGGAAGAAGGCAAAGGAGGAAGAAGAATTTAATATATTCCTGATTTGAAACTGTACTTTTCAGTCTGTCATTGAAGGGGAAGGAGAATCTCTCTGCCTTTTGATGGATAGACATGCTGTGCAAATGATTATTGTGATGGATTTGTCAAGCAAAAAAGGTGGAGGAACACATGATTTGTGAATCTTTTGCAAACCTAAGCGTGAATTGGAGCTTCAAGAAATTCAGCACTGACTAGGGAAGAGACATTTTGCTCGTATACACCTATTGAAACTTGGATACCGAAAAGACATCACTGGAGAAAACTTAGTCTGTCATAGACTCTTGATAAATTGAAGGAATTTTAAGTGCTAATGATAAGTATTAAACTGCATGCTCAGAGACTTATTAAGGCCTCTAAATGACTCTTGAAAACCTACCACAAAGTGGTAGGTACAACAGGCAGCCAAAAGATACAAATAGAATAGAGTTTTTAAGTGACATAGTATATAGACAGAAAAGGGATTACTTAGTGAAGAAGACAGATGGAGTGAACAATTGAATGACATTTACTAAACAGGAGAGGAAAGCGATAGGGAAAAGGGACAGCTGTAATGAACACATACATGTAGAACGGTGTGCTAGATTTAAAGGACATCTGGTGTAAGGGACAGCTGAAGTGTATGAGTGACATGCCCTAGATATACGGTTGGAAGTTCTGTGCCTGAATGACAGCTGGCTTAGCTATCATGGGTGACATGTCCTCCACAGAGGAATACAGTGCTGGATACAAGTGACAGCTAGTGTGTACTTTATGAGTGAAATATCTCTGTTACAGCAGGCAAATATGAGGAAAAATTATCTGGGGTGCCTGAGCAACATGTTCCTCACCAAAGAAGGAAGAGTTACACACAGCACAAAGATGCAATGCATAGGTAACATGACCCAGAAGGGGAAAAGAGCAGTGAGGGGACCAGTGCAATCGGACCAGACTGGATTAAAGAATCCTGGTGAGAAGGAGACATCCTAAGTGCAATGTATGACAGGAGTGTACAATTGATACATCCCTGGCTGAAAGTGCTGCCAGTGGCCAAAGCTGATAGAGTTGGCAGCTGGCCACAGCTAACACTGATGTAGCCATAGTCCTTGATCTTTCTGGTGTTCCCCTGAAGTGGGTCAAATTTTCCATGGGGACCATCATGGGGATTTCTTTAATCATAAGCATAGTTTTTAATGGTGTCACTGTATTTTGTCATTATTTGGACATTTTTAAAGAAATAATTAAGATACATCAAAGTAGTCCACACTGTACTACTTGGCAGTCATCTTTCAACTGATTTTTTTCCAGTTGATACTCTGCTACAAGGGTGGATAAGTGAAGACACTAGTTTTTGGTCTAGAGGATTTTTCATATTAATTCCCTCACTCAACAGCATATTTCTGAAGACTTATGTAACTGCTCTGTGATCATGAGGCAGGAAGCCCTCATTATGATCAGTGATATTTGAAAAGAGTCCTTATTTTTCTGAGACTCTTTCTCTCCTTGTGTGTATGTCCAGTCAGTACTAGCCCACAGATACTTAGGTTCTCTTGTCTTATATTTTATGTATCCATATATCCAAAATTGCATGTATGTATTTATATAGATATATATTTATATCTTTTTATATACAGGGTTTTGTGTATCATGAAGAAATATAGAAGAATTTTCCATACAGTGAATTATTATAGATAAACACAATCAGAAAAAGACTATAGAAGTTTGAAAGTCATCAATCAGAGATCCAGACTCATGAATGAGGCTTAAAATCTATGGGATGTAAATAACAAATAAAAACTGTATGAGGCTACATTTCATTCCTCCAAATATGAGGGTATTCTCAGGCTTGTACCCTTCATACTGAGGACTAGAAACGTCTTTTCTTTTAATGAAAACACCAAGCCCCAGTGAATTGCATGACTTCAGGAGCCAGGGATTAAGAAAAATATGAAACATCATTAGACATATAATAAAATCCCTATGATAGAATCACCTGAACTGGCAACAGTAAGGCGGAAGGCCAACTTTAATTTAACCCTGGAGTGTGATGCAACACAGTCCCACAACACAGGTCACATCTGTGAGGCAGAACTTAGCTCTCAAGGATACTCAAATTCTCTTTTATTGAATATTCTTCGTAAGTATATTGCAGCTTTGGCCTCTGAGAAGACTTATGGAAAAAAATACTGCAAAGTATAACATTGTAGAGTGCCATATAGGAACAGACAGGTTTTAAAATGGTTAGTCAACCAGTGTTTCCACACAAATTTCACCAAACACTGTTACTGGCGATCATCTTATGCACTTATTAAAAGAACAATGCTTCTTCTTACAGCTGGGAATAGCTTTTATGTTGAACTGAATAGATTCTATGAACCTAAGGCTCAGGTGTAGAGAAGTAAATGAAACTCTGGCTGTTTTCTCCCAAGTAGATAGGAAATGGCCAGATCCTGGGCATCCTGCCTACATCCACATATTTGGTAATTAGAATAAGTAAAAAGGAAGCAGTAGTGGCTTTTTGTTGACATAGTTATCAAAGGGTTCTTTGGAGCTCAGAGGTGCCTGCTAGAAGTAGGATGTGCTCCAC